>NC_060273.1:13355253-13444329 GCF_021613505.1 Equus quagga | reverse complement strand
CTTTCTTTCCTTCCTCCTTCTTTCTTTCCTCCCTCCCTCCCCCTTTCTTTCCTCCTTCCTTCTTCCCTCCCTTCCTACTTCCTTGCTCTCTCTCTCCTTTCTTCCATCCCTCCTTTCCTCCTTACTTCTCTCCTCCCCTCCACACCTCCTCCGATCCTTCCTTCTCTAGGGCCTCCTTCCCTTTCTTCCTTCCTACCATCCTTCTCTCTTTCTCATCTCCTTCCTTCCTCCCTTTGCTCTCTTCATCCTGCCTTCCTGCCCTCCTTCCCAAATGTCTTCCATGTGCTAATTCCTAAGGGGGCAGTGACAAACGAGGAGCCATCATCATTCCTCCCACAGAAAATTAGAATCTGCCTTAGGATGCCCTCAAAAGCCAGCTGCTGTCTGGCCCCATCTCCCCCACCTCTGCCCTTTCAATCAGCTGCCAGACCCATCAAGGCAATCCGTCCCCAGGCAGTCCCAGGCGAGGATGTTCCTGACCTAATGACACTCTAATCTCTCTTGCTTTAAGTTCTCAAAAACTATATTTCCTTGTCACCTCAACTTGGTAATGAAAAACTTGAGCTTCTGTTTTTGGTACTGATGCTAATTGATATTGAGGCTTTTGTCATTGATCCAGACCCTCTGGACACAGTGTCGCTCTACTCTGTGTATCCCCAGTCTGACTCCACACCACACCCATCACGGTGACTTACCTCTCCACCCTCCAGAATCCCCCTTTGCCTCGGCAGGAATTATGAGTCCTAGTAACCTACAAATTCCTCAGCCCCCATCTGGGTCCCCATCAAACGTTCTCCAGTCTCCCTGTGATCAGGACAGTTGCTTTCTATAATGAAAACTGTCTCAACTTCAATCATTCATGCTTTTTGTTACAAACACATCATCTGCATGATGATTTACTTAATACGGCTCTTAAAAAATTGCCTCATTTTTAATTTAAATATGTTAGCCTCATCTGAAGCAATAATATCCCAAATCAGGGCTTTGCCATACTAGTTATGTATATTCTTTCTCGTAAATATTAACATAAATGCACAACTACACAAATTAAAATGTCCATCCGGGTGCCTCTCTCCATGACAGCAGCCCCTGCCGCAGGAAACACTGCTGGCGTGAGAAAGCTTGGGCTCTGGATTAATTACAATCTGATTTGGCTCCGTCACTTGCTGTGGGAACTTGGGCAAACGCCTTACCCCCAAAGCCTCAGTTTTTCCATCTGTGCATTGGCTGGATTTACATCTGTCTTCCCAAGGGTTGCTTTGAGGACCTAATGTGTATATTAGGATACATGATCATTTCTTTCTTCTAGGAGTATGACTTCCATCTCCCCACCCTGTGCGTTCCATTATCTGAGAGCCTTGGATAAATTTCAACACATTTTTTTTTTGTAAATACTTATGAGATCTCCATCCCCCTATATGTTTTCTTAAGTGGTGGTATAAAAAAGGTGAGGGCATCTGACTTTCTTTCAATGAACAGAAACTCCTTGAGAAACGGGCAATATTTCATAATTCTCAGTATCTCATGATGCTTGCCTGATGCCAAGCATATGGTGGTGTTCCACCAATACCTACCAACCTCTCGCCTGATTTCTCATCCTGCCCAGAACGCCGAGCATGGCCACGGTGGGGCCCTGCTGGAGGGGTAGCGGTGAGGTCGGCTCACGTGTCCCATGGGACAGTCCCGGCTTGAAGACAGGGCCGTCACAGGCCTGCCATCCCTGGTACCAGTTCCCATCTGTGTTTCTATTTTTCCTGCGAGAGTAGCTTTCTTGATCTTGTTAATTCTCTTTTCCATCTTTGGCATGGGAAGATGATATTAGCCATGCTTTCATGCCTCCTGTGTTTTGCAAATTACACGATTATTATGGATGGAATGACAAGAGACACCGTTTTCACCAAATCACAGCGAAAGCCACGAACTGGGCTTCATTTAAATGGTGGGGTCAGTGGGTAGTCTGGGGGTTCGTTTACCGGGCCCGAGGGCTGCAAAGGATGGACATAGAACCTCCTCTCAGCAGAGACAGTCCCATGCAAAGAAAAGCCACGATTCCTTCCCTCAAACGGTCTTATTTTGAATTCCTGATGGCACTTATAGACTTCCTAATAAGGGGATTTTTTTCTTTTACAGCAATTGCATTTGACGATTTTTTCTTCTTTTGATTGAAAATTAGTTTGAGGAGGTCTTAAAAGGAATTATCTCAGGGATTCTGGAGCTCAAGATTTAGAATTCAATAAGCACTTTATAAAAAAGAACTCTGTTACGCTGCTGCAAAGACAATGCAGTCTCTCTCATGCAAGTTCTTTTAGTTCGATAACTAATTAAATTCACAGCCACCCGACAACTGAAAAGTTCCTCCTGATCTTATCTGCTAGTTAGAACTCTTTGCAAGAGAAGGAGAAAGAAAAAGAAAGGAAGTGGTTTCTCCCTAGACTGTGAGCCCCCCAGAGAAGGGGCCCCTTCATCTCTAGGGGTCTCCCCAGAGCTGAATAGGGTATCCAGAACACAGTAGGCGCCTAATAAATGTTGACTATTGAACAAAATGAATGAATTTTATTTGTCTTAAAAAAATTTTTTTGTTGATGTATGATAATGTCCATATTCAAAAGGGCACACCACCTAAGGGTACAGTTTGATGAGTTTTTACAAACTTGAATTCACCTGCATAACTAGAACCCAGACCAAGAAAGAGAACAATATGGTAACCCCAGAAGTCTCCCTCTTGACCCTCTCCAGCTGTTACCCCCAGATATGACCACCATCTTGACCTCTAGCAGCAGACTAATTTTGCTTCTTTTGAACTTTGTATAAATGGGATCATACAGTGTGTCTTCTTTTATGACTATCTTCTTCTTCTTCTTTTTTTTGGTGAGGAAGATTGGCCCTGAGCAAACATCTGTTGCCAATCTTCCTCTTTTTGCTTGAGGATGATTGTCCCTGAGCTAACATCTGCGCTAATCTTCCTCTATTTTTTTGCATATGGGACACCTCCACAGCATGGCTTGATGAGTGGTGTGTAGGTTCATGCCTGGGATCCAAACTTGTGAATCTCAGGCTGCCGAAACAGAGTGCACAAACTTAACCACTACACCACCAGGCCAGCCCCTGTGACTATCTTCTTTCATCAACATTATGGTTCTGAAATTCATCCATATTGATGCACACAGGTGCAACTTGTTCACTCTGGTTGCTATGTAGTACTCTGTCCTAGGTGCTAGGGACTGAATCTTTGTGGTTGCCCCTCCCACTTCATGAGCAGAAGTCCCAGTCCCCAGTGTGATGGTATTGGGAGGTGAGGCCTTTGGGAAGTAATTCAGCTTAGATTAGGTAATGAGGGTGAGGCCCTCATGACGGCATTCATGCCCTATTAGAAGGGGAGGAGTTATGAAATGTTCTGCTTCAGATCATCCAATATGTATGATTTTTCTGCTGGGGTCTATCCCTCGGAATGGAAATGTTAGGTCATAAAGTGTGTCTATTTTCAGCCTTGGTAGAAACTACCATTGTTTTTCAAAGTGTTTGTAGCAATCAACACTCCCAGCAATAGTGTACATGAGTTCCACTTGCTCCATATCCTTGCCAACACTTGATGTTGTCAGTCTTTTGAATTTTAGCCATTCTGGTGGATGTGTAGTGAGAACTCATTGTGTATGTATGTGTGTGTGTTCTTTTTATTTTGAGATAATTGAAGATTCACATGTAGTTTGTAAGAAAGTACAAGGAGTTCCCATGGACTCTCTGCTCAGTTTCCCTCCATAATAATATCTTGAATAACTGTAGTACAATGTCACGACCAGGAGACTGACACTCATACAATCCACGAAGCTTTGTCCAATTTCACTTGACTTTGTGCATGTGTGTTGTCTAATTTTACGTAATTTTACCACATGTGTAGACTCAATAACCATCACCACAGTCAGGACACAGAACGGTCCTGTCACCAGAACCCCTCCTGTCACCTCTTACATCCACTGCACCTCCTTCCCTTCCACACACCCTCATCCCTGCAGCCACGAATCTGGTCTCCGTCTCCATCATTTTGCCATTTCAAGAACGTTAAACACATGGAATCATACAGTATGGAAAATGTGGAGATTTGTTTTTCTACTCAGCATAATTCTCTTGCGAGCCATCAAGTTGCCATGTGTCAGAATCATTCCTTTTATTGCTAAGTAGCATTCCAGGAATGAGCTTTTAAAAAGACAATAAGCATATATTCCCAAACAATCATTGATGGTGGTTTCATTGATTTCTTCATTCACACAGGACGATAAAATAGATTGTCTCATGTTCTTTCATTTGTTCATTAATTACACCAGCATTTATTAAGTACCAACTGAGTGCCAAGCACTGCGCCAGATCCTGGGCACCCAAGAGACATAAAAGGACTCTGCCTGGAGGGATTTTTCCTAGAGTCGATGTGGGGAGACAGACTTATCAATTTAATAAGAGAATCCAGCATTACAGATGCCATGACGGTGATAGATACATTTCATTTAGGAATAAAGAAGAAAACCTCTGACTCCAAGAGGATGGGGATGGAGAATGAGTCCAGGAGATACTTTGTAGGGGCATGACTCATAAGCCAAGTCTTGGAAGGTGGATGGTCTGCCTGATGGCTTTGAGTGAGAGAGGAAGCAGGAGCAAGAACAGCCGGGGTATAAAATGGAGTTGAGAAGAAGTCTGTACTCAATGCAGAACTTAGCACACCGTGCTGGCTAAGCCAGAGAAGTGGGTGGAGCTGCTGAAGAGAAGGACAGTTGGGGAATGTTACCGTTTTTCAGGAACATACATTATCGGAGACACAGATTCAAGTTGTTGCCCAGATGCCATCAGCAGAATCCTACTTACTCCATGTATCTTACTCCAAGTCTTGCGGACCCCAGCCACGCTGCCTGCAGTTCCTCAAAGACCCTTGCATTAGGCACAGCCAAGGACAATCACTCAAGTTCCACACTGTCTCAGGAGTGTTCACCTCTCAGTTGTGCCTACAACACAGAACACACACGTTCATCCATCCACTCATCTACTCTGATGTTCAACACATCACATAAACTATTTGATGCTAAGCTTTCTTTCTTGCCCCTTGGCCCAAAGTGGGAATGAGGGGCATCCCCTAAGTAATAACAATTCAAGTATTTGTTGCTCTCACTATGGTACAGGCACTGCTCCATGCCTTCCACATGGCCCCTCCTCACAACAGCTCTAAGGTGGGCACTGTCCTCACACCTAATTTTTAGACAAGGAAACTGAGGCACAAAGGGGTTAAGTGACCTGCCCAAGATTATGGAGCTTACGAGCAGCAGGGTCAGGTTTTTCTTGTATGATCAGTCTTTGGAGTCCATGCTCTAGTGGTTGGCAGACTCCTGGAGAAGAGGGGCATGGGAACTCTTCCTGAGACCCGAGAGGTCTCTAGGACCCCGGGCTCAGCCAGGGAGGGGGCAGCCCACCTGGCAGGAGGGGCTGGCATGACAGCAGATCCAGAGGTCGTGTTCCTACTGCATCAAGGTGAGCTCAGTCCTCCATTTTGAGAGTCTCATAGGGTGGGGTGAGGGTCCCCATCAGTCTCCCCGGCATCTAATCCAACCCACTCAAACCAAGCCTTATGTTATCATGACAGTTTCAGCCCACAAGCATTTCCTAATTTAATCACCTAAAGAGAATCTCAGTACTTTGTATAGAAAAGTGAGGCAAAACCATACCCAAGAGGCATTTTCTCTGGCTATGGTGCTCTTTTCCATTTCTGGATATTGGCACACGCTGTCCCTCTACCTAGATGGACCTACCTTTTCCCTCTCCCCCTTGTCCTCATCCAGTTACCTCCTACTTCCTTAGGATGCCAGCCCAAGCATCAATGCCCAGAGACATCTACCTTGTTCAGAGCTCCTTATTATATATTTGCACAGTACCTTACATTTTCCCCTCTGAGTTCCTATTACAACTTATAATTATATATTTATGTGATTATCTACTTATTAAATACTCTTCTACTAAAATTTAAGAGTGATAGAACTGAGACAATATTTATGTTTGCTTAGCATTTTATATTGATGGTGCAGTACCTGGCACATCGTAGGTGCTCCATAAATGCTTGCTGACTGGATGCAGGAATGAGCAGGTGGACGAATGGAAAATTGATGGAATGAATGAATGAATCACCAAGGCTTCATGAAAAAGGATTCGGTGTTTTGCAATGACATCAATTCCCTGTGCTATCTTGGCCATCGTTGGTGTAATAGGCTTCCTGGACACCCAAGGCATAGTCTTTCAGATGAACTCACATGGTGCCCAGGCTTCTGTGCACTCTGCCCAGCCCAGCCCCACCTGCCTGGCTAGTCTGTAATTCAGTCCCTCAGTCTGATTTCTACCACCATCTCTTGCAAGCGGGAATTGCTGATTTTCTCTAATTAAGGCTGGAAGGATGGCTTCCTGAGTGGATAATAGATTTCCAGAGTTCAGCATTTCATCTGCGCAGCCCACATGCACTCAGAAACGGGGCACATTCATTAAGAGAACGGCCAGACGGCTTCCTCTTTGGGTGCTTGTTTGCCTACATTTAATGAATGAATAAATAACATGCCTATTCATTACCAACTTTTGAGTGGAAATAATTGCTGGGTTTCCTCATTTGCTTGGAATAATGTTCTCTGCGTTTGGAGCGCCTTCTGTCTCGGTCACGGCAGTATTTCCCCGTCAAGGGGCCAGAGGTGTCCTCCAGGGGCTGACGTTCACCTCCGGCTCACCTTTGAGAGAAGCAATCACTCTTCTTGTCCTCCAGGGTCCCATTCAGCGCACTGGGAATGTGCATTTATGGAAGGAGACCCTGGGACCCTAAGAAGTAAATGAGACTGGTAGGCCCATTAATTCTCTGAGTACACCCTGGGGGCACCTGGGGCATTATAATGTAATTACTACTAAGAAAGTCTCAACTCCTACGTACTTTGCCAAAAAGCATCTTATAGACAAGGAAGTACTGGCTTGTGCCCTCTCTGTGCACACGGGCCTAACTTTGGCCACAGGAAGCCAAGAGGACCATTATGGTGACTCTTGGTTGACGAGGAGCAAGTGACCCTTGAGAAGTCATCACTCATCTCTTAGTAATGAATCATTTGCCAAGTGCCGATGCTGGGCATGAATTAAGGAGTACCGGATCCCTCATCTCCATCCTGGATCTGTACCATTGTTGCCCAAATGGTCTCACAGCCTCTTTTACCACCTCTGCCAGTTTATGTTCTCCATGGTTGCGCAGTGGTCTTTCAAAAACACACATCTAATCACAACACTCCCCTATCCCCTACTGAGAATCCAGAGGTTCCCTATCGACTGTAGGATTCAGTACACAGTCCTTTGCATGATGCACAGGCCTTCCATGGACCAATTTGGCCCTCGCCCACCTCTCCAGCTTCATGTCTGCCTACCCTCTGTTCCACTTACTCAACTGCCTGCCACGTGAAACTGCATCCAGTTCCCTGAAGGTTCTCCATGTTTCCCACCTCTACGCCTCGGTGGACACATTTTTCTCCATCTCTTCTCCATGACCATCGTGCACTCTTCGAGATGCTAGATCAGGGAACACCAATTCAGATCCCTAGAGAGGACAGGCAGGTCTCACAATTTTAGGATGGGAGCCGTGAATAATGTTATAGGGAATGGTGGGGAGTGTGACAAACCAGAGAATGTGAGCCCTCTCTATAAGGAGCAGTTACCACTCAGCAATACCTAATTATGGCCGTGAGGCAGTGTGGGCCCGGTGCTTTCAGATCCACTATTTTTCAAGAGAAGTTGGAGATCTGGATTTTTATTTAAAGTCTTCCAATTTTTAAATATGGTACACTTCTACTTTTTAATTTAATTTTTAAGATGTGGGAGCCAATCAAAGTGAGTCTGGGCTCTGAGGGCAGTTCACAGATGCTAACACTTGACTACTACTCAAAATGGACTCTTCCTTGTCTTGGAAAGGTTAGGAATATGGCACCTCCTCAGGGAAGGCCACCCGCCTCTGTGTCTGCATTACAGCTGGCAGCTCCACTGAGAACTTCAGGGACCAATCTTTGTGTCTCTGGGAGTAACCATTGTTCATGGCATGTAGTGAATGCCCAGTAAATGGGGGTGGATAAACAAACATACAAGCAATCAAATGAACAAATGAATAAAGATAGATTTTTTTTCCATCTGTAAGCTTATAAATTGCATCACTTCAGAAAGACTGAGGGGTGTTATCATATCTTTTTTTTTTTTTTTTGGTGAGGAAGATTAGCTCTGAGCTAACATCTGTGCCAATCTTCCTCTACTTTGTATGTGGGATGCCACCACAGCATGGCTTCATGAGTGGTGTATGTCCGTGCCTGGGATCCGAACCTGCAAACCTGGCTGCCAAACCAGAGCATGATAAACCTAACCACTGTGCCACATAGGCCAGCCCCTGTCATATCTTTTTAATGGTCGGGAAAATAACAGTTTTATACAGCTAGTCTTCAACCTTGGTCATAAGAGGAGTTGGCATCCACCTGTAGAAGCAATTTGCAAGAGAACCCTTGGCCCCATTGCCTAAAAATATCCACCACCTATTGGATCTGAAATTCCCACATTAGCACCTTTAATGGATCGCATCATAGAATAGCCCCTTGGAGGCATCCTTTGGGAACTAGCCCTTCCTGGCAGGAAATATAAGAGGCATTGTCTGCTCCTGCAAGTTACTATAAAGCTATCCTGGGTTCTTTTCCCATTTATGCCATCAACTCGTCATGTAATCCCCTCTCAGGGTCCCAGTTTCCCCATGTGGTAGGGGAGAATTTAGGTCCAATGATATCCGAGGTCTCCATCATTCCTGACATTTGATGTGAAATGACATTAGACAGCTGCTGTCTCAGACCAGGTCAGAAACTCAAATGCATTCGGGCTGGGTGCGGAATTTGGCAAACTGGAAAGCCCACAGTCATTGCAAGAGGCTAGCCACTGTGCGCCTCCAGCTGACTATTGCCAGGTAGGGGATATCAGCCCAGTTACCTGATCATCTGGCTTTTTAAAGAGAAGCCAGAAATCCATGATTTTACAGAAAATATACCAATTGTTTCAATGTTGGCAGCTAAATCAGTTAAACAAACCAACAAAAAAAACCCTTTACATTGACTGTACGTAATCCATCTGTGAACCAGTCCCTGGGAGGAGGGGAATGAAAGCTGATTGGCTAAACCTCCAATGCACATCCACTCCTCTCTAGACGTCTCCTTAAATCAAAATCAGAAAAAATTAGACAAAAGCTACAAACATCTGCTACAAGACACAAACCGAAAAGAAGAATATCGCCAGGCTCCCCACTGGTTTTTTTTTTCCTTCCTAGAGCCATGGGTTGTTTAGCTTGAAATGCTTGATGTGAAAAAAAACCCATAACCTGTTATAAGCAGACCTTTCCTACCCATATAGGATTCCTGCAGCCTGTTCTCGAGAAGGAGGCAGCCCTTAATGATCCATGTATTCCCCCTGCAGGTCTATGCCAGCCACTGAGGGATTCTGCTCAAGGAGACTGGTTCACCTCTCAGTAATTCTGACTTCTCAGGGACTGGCTTTTGTTTGTTTTCTCCTCTCGAACGCATACATATTTCATTCCAGCGGCTTTTCCACATCAGCAAAAATCTGTGGTACCAGCCCCAGATTCCTCACGGGCGCTGGCTCATTCCTGATTAACTCTATTTATATAATTTATTTCGGTTGCCTGTTTCCCATTTGGGAGATCGATACAAATTTAACTGAGAAGCGAGAGTATTTGCAGCCACTTCAAGAGTTGATCAAATGCAGCATTGGGCTGCTGACATACTGTCTTGGAGATATCTTCCCAGAGACGGATGGAGGGAGAAAGGGAAAGGGAAGATGGAAGGAAGGAAGGAAGGAGGGAGGGGAAAATGAAAGGAAAAGAAAGTAAAAGGCAGGGATAGGGTAGGGTGGAGGGCAGTGAGAGAAAAGAACGAAAAGGAAAAGAAAAGTGGCCAAACCAGCTCTCCAGCTTTCTAGTTTGGTTGGCAAATGCCAAGCCCTCTAAGCCTTTGGCTCAGCTTGTCTACAGACCTCTGCATGCTGAGACAAGACTGGAAGTAAGTCACCCCCATTTTGACTCATATTGGTTCCCAGGTGAAGCAGGAGGACACCACCAGCTCATTTGTGCACAAGTTTTTGGCTGTGGATGCGTATTTCAAACAGCAAGCCAGTACCAACTGAGTGATTCAAACGCCTTCGGGATGCTGGTGCCCTGCCCCCAAGCTTGGTGTGTAATCACCCACAATGTGAGTTGGCTTCACTCATGCTCTCCTTGTCAGTGACCAGGCTCGAGGGTCCCAGCCTTCCTGACCTGGATGAAATCCGGCATATTGCTGGGGTGGGGAGGGGTAGGCAGGAATAAAGAATTCTTTTGTCTAGGTTCAGTGGCCTTTTTTCCCTTAGTTCTCACAACACTGCCTGTGTTTTAAAGAGGAGAAGATGGTTGTAAAAGGCATTTTTTTCCAAGGAGACCTCGTGCCAGGTCATGCAGCCAGTCAGAGGAGCGAGGGGTCAGGAGTCATGGTCTGACTCCGCCTTTCTGAGGTTCTGAGACAGGAACCAGCCTAATAAGACAGGGCCATCTGCAACGCTCCTGGCCTAACAAGATAAGACCCCTAACCAGTCGGCAAGCTAGGAGAATCAGATAGAGGTCACCAAAATCCACATTCTGCAGCCTCTGGACTTTCCTGGACTTATGCACGCACCCTAGCACCCAGGAGTCCACTGCAGGTGACCCTAGCCCTATTAGCATGGTAAAAATCACACCCAGGGGTGGCGAGCTAGCATGCTAATGATACATGCATCACATGAAGCGGCATGTTGAACAACAGCGTAGGAGCAAGCACAACCCCACCTCTACATGCCATGACAGGGCACTCCTCCCCAGCCTTTGCCTGATGAAAGCCCCACAGTCCTGCTCCTTAATGAGCTGGTCACCTGCCCCCTTCCTTTCTACACCGGCTCCCTTGTGCTTGCCCTGTGCACAAGCTAATAAACTTTTGCTTTTCTACTCCCATTTGTTATCTCTCTTGATTTCTACCCTGGGGGACAACGAGAACCCAATGTGCCGGTAGCAGTTGGCCCCCAGGCCTATGACTCTGTCCTCAGCACTGACTGTGGCATCTCAACCCACGGGGAAGGCGTCGGTTAATTTAATCAGCACAACTGTATATTTGGCTCTTGGTCTGGAGGGAAGCACAGATTCACACATCAAATCAGACAGAGAAATCAATTCTGAATAGATTGAATATGGAAATGTAGAAAAGAAATAAGAAAATAAGAGACTCTATGAATAAACTCAGAATGGGGGAGACCCTCTTAAGCTAGACAGAAAGTCTAGAAATGGTAAAATAAATGATCAACAGATTACACAAAAAAGTAAAATTTAAAACCTGATCGACCAAAGACCACACAAAAATCAAAATGATAGACTGGGATAGAAGATTTCCAGTGCACGTGATTTTCAAAGGGTTAATATTCCTAACAACTAAAGGGTTCCCATAAATTGATAAGAGAGAAGATAAATAACCCACTTTAAAATTGGGCAAAAATCACAAACAGGCAATTCGTGAGCAGGAGGCCATTAAATACGTGAACATTGCTCAACCCCTCTGATAATCAGGAAAATGCAAATTGAAGTCACCAGGAGTGCCACTGTTCTTCCATTAGTGTGGCAAAACATTAAAAAGATTGATAACTTCTGGTGCTGATGAGGATGTGAAGAAACGGCAATTGCGTGTACAACCGGTTGAAACAGCATATACCTTTTTGCAACGTAATTCTAGCAATATTTCTTAAAACTCAAAATATTCTTACCAGTAGGGCCAGCAACTCCCTCTTTTTGAAGTGCATAGTCCAGAAATAAAAGCTGTGCAGGGGCTTGCTTGTACAAGGACACATAGGCACATCATAGCATTGTTTTTAGTGGCCCCTTCAAAGAGAGGAAAAGAAAAATGCAAAAGAGAGAGGCAGATGATAGACAGACAGACAGAGACTGAGAAACATTCTGAATGTCTGTCAAAAGGAAGAAGGCTTAAGGAAATATGGTAAACCCAACAAGATAATATAATGTACTCGTTTAAAGCAATGAGTCATATCTAGGACAAAAAGTGCAGAGTCACAGATTTACCTTGCTTCGTGCACGATGCTGAGAGTCAGGGCTCAGAGCCAGGCTACGTGGAGTTGATTTTCTCCTTCAGCCCTTATTAGCTTGCAAGCTAATTGACCTCGCTGTGCCTCAGTTTCCTCATCTGTCAGCTGAGGAAACAATTGAGGAGGTTAGAAAAGTTAATTACACTAAATAGCTAAGCACTGCGCTTGAGACCTAGTCAGCTCTAGCAATTGTTAGCTATTATTATTCGTAACGTACGATTCCACTTTTTATGACGCAACTAAAAAAGAAACCACCCATAGATTTAGACGTTCCCGGTGTTTGAATGAGAAAATAAAGTGGGGGCGCGGGTAACATACCAGACACAGCAGAGGTGGGACTGAAAGGGGGAGATTCATCGCTGCCTCATTATATTCTTCCTGTTGAAATGCCACAGCTGATACAGCTGATCTTCAGCAGTTAGGCAACTTCTGGGCTATTGCAGTTGTTAAAATACTGAAATATTGTCGTACCAGTTGGTAGAGAGTGTCCCCCACTATGCTGACCACCTGGGTCCATTCCCAGGGTTCCCCCTCCCTCCGGCGTTCCCTATGATCCAGCAGGTAAGGGGTTAACGCCTTGTCTGTCCAGGGGTCTCCAGATGCCAGCTCCAGCCTCAGGCTGAGACCTTGTCTATCACAGTTGTGTGTTCTGAATATCACTCCCGGAGACAGCCATGTATTTACCTGTGTAATTTTTTTTTCAAAAAAATCAATAAACTATAACACGGAATATAACGCGAACCTGCGTTTCTGCATCTCTCTGGTATTCACTAAAGCTGAGGCTGACTTGTGTGATTTGCAAACTACCTTCTCCTCTACCCGACCCTCACCCCCACACCCCCTCGCCCCACAGTGATATTCAAATTACTCTCTACCTGGAGAGAGCGTTGGTAATAAATTGAACCTCTGAAAGAATATTAAAGAACTTAAAAAAAAAATCACCTTAAATATTACCTACACAGGCTTTTACTGCAACCTACAGGGTGTCTTCCTGAATTTACTGCTCCAGATCTCTTGAGCCCAAGCAGTCTTTTAGAATAATACCAGGAAATGAATGCCTACCTGGTAATGCGTTATAATTTCTAGGTCTGGCGGTGGATGGGAGCCAAGCGCAGGTTTGTACAAGTTGGAAAAGAAGAAAATGTCTCTAGTTGCAAATAAATATCAGTGCCAATAACAGATTTTAATGTACTATATCCCCAGAAGCCTGGGAGGAGAGGAGTGAGCAGACAGATTAGATAAGAGGTCGGGAAGGGCAAGGCAAGTCCCTCTAAGCTGCCTCTGTTATAGGAGGGGACAGTGGGACAAGGGGGAAGCAAGAGCAATATAAATGGCAGGCGCTGTTTCAGCACCGAAAATATCTTTCGGGACTTCAGAGGATAGTCTGAGGGGAGCCACTTCACAGATGTGGAAGCTGAGGTGCAGCGAAGTTAACCGTCTTGCTCAAAAGCAACCAGCTTTGGTGTTCAGGACGTGAAAGCGGCTACCTCCGTCACTGAAGTCCACACTAGTCCACTAAACGAGGCATTTCTATCTCTGAGAGAGAGAATGGCACAAAAATAAATGAGACAGGTGGGTCTCTGAGATGTTTTAGAATCCGCTGCATTTGCCAGAGCCCTGAATTAAAAATTTGCCCATTTCTGGGGACGCGGTTTTTAGCTCGCATCATGTCCCAGTTAATTCAGGGCCGACAGATCTGTGTGTTGATTTGGCAAAGCTTAGTCTTTCCCCGAGCGGCACACACCCCCACCTTGTTCCGGCCACATTCACCTGCTCTTTGCCGCTCCCTGTGCAGTGAGCGAGGTTAGGGGTGAAGATGCTCTAAGGACACTAGGCATTCCTACCATGTCCCTCCAATGTTGGACTGGAATGAAGGGGAGGAGGGAAGATGGAGTGGGCACCTCGTGCTCCTCGGAAGAGATGCTCTATGAGTTTATACAGGGAAGCGATTCTTCACCTCCTGAAATGGCATACAATCGTTAGGCAAAATGTTACTTACATGCTCTGATTTTCTGGGAGAGGTTTTTTTCCGGGGACAGCTTTCCTCAAATTCTCGAAGGGATCTGTAGGGCAAAAGCGGTTAAAAACCCACTGTCACAGGGACTCTGAATCAACTGTTAGGACATTTATCTCCGTTCAGTCTTCCTTTCATTGAACACATACTTGTTGACATCCTACTATGGCGAGTCTTGGTCAGGTGCAAGGACTGTGATGGGGAGCCAGACTGATGCTCCCTCTGTCATGGAGCTAGTCTTTGAGTGAGGGACACAGCATTAAAGGACTCATGTGGTGGCTCATTCATACGACGGTGTTAAGGGCTTCAAAAAACAAGGATGGAGTGCAGAGATCTGTTTCCTGGTCTAGTCTGGTGAGGAATGGATTCCTTGAGGCGGTGATATTCAAGCAGAGCTCTGAAGCATGAGTAGCTAGGAGTAAACGGGAGTAAAGAGTGTTGTAAATTCTGGCTACTCAAAGTGTGGTCTTCAGACCAGCAGCATCAGCATCACCTGGGAGTTTGTTAGAAATGCAAACGCTCAAGCCTCAACACAGATGTAGTAAATAAGTATTCGAACTTTTTAACAAGATCCCCGGGTGATTTCTATTTGCATTGAAGCTTGAGAAGGGCCGCTCTGAAGGGAAGGAAGAGCGTCTGAGGAGCTGTAAGAGGATCGGATGTCCCTGGGACTTAGAAAGAGGCGGTGGTAATGGTAGAGATGAGGCTGAGAGGAGCAGCGGCAGACCACCTCAGATTCTTGTAGCCGTGTTAAGCAAAAAAGAAATATTCGAGGGCAAATAAATGATTATGCTTTTGGTAAGAACTTTTAAAACTTATTTGGCAGCTTGAGCTACGGAGTTGTATATGCACAGTGGGTATGGAAAATAGCAAATGCTGGTGGCTATCCATCTTCCTTGTGACACACACCACACATCCCCTCTGTTTCCTCATCTGTAAATCTTGTGGGGATAACAAGTCCTCCATCGCAGGGCTGTTGTGATGGTTTAATGGATCATTGCCTACAATGCTGATAAATCAGGGTTTGATGCATAGGAAGTATCTGACAAATGAGTTTACTTATTGATTCCACAAATATTTGTTCTTGTCTTTCATGTTAAGCCCTGAAATAGGAGCTGAAAATGTCACAATGAATAGGAAGCGATCTATAGCCATAGGGAGCTCAAAATCGCTTGGGGGAAAACTGAGACTCAAACAGGTGATCATGATAGATTGATAAGCATGAAGACTGAAGAAGGAGAGGAGGCTGTAGGAGTGGACAGGAGATGGAGAACACAGAATGCAGGGAGCGAGGGCAATGCCTCGCGGAGGAAGGGATGTCTGAGCTGATCCTGAAGAATGAGATGGAGTCAGCTAGCTCAAGAAGAGAGCGGTGAACACGACCGACCCTAAGAGGCATGTTCAACCTCCAGAACCAAAAAGGGTTAGATATCTAGAATATACAAAGAACTCCTGTAAATTATGAAGACAGGAAACCCAGTGAAAAAATGCAAAAACCAAAACAAAACCCATGAACAGATGATTCAGATATGGAGAAACCTGAATTGCTCTATGATGTAGGAAGAGACGCTCAAACTTTAATAACTAAAGAATTTCAAATTAAAGCAATGAGATGCCAGCTATCCATCAGCATGGCAAAACATTAGATGGGTGGCAAATGCCAAGAACATGGAGCCGGGTCTCTCCTTCCTTCCTGGTGGGAGTGTAAACTGGCAAACCTTTCAAAAAATCTATCTGGCTGGGTTTGGTGAACTTAGGCATGCGTGTACCCTATCACCTTTTAATCGCTCTCCTAGGTGTATACCCCAGAGCAGTTTTCACATAGATTCATAAAGGGATGAGTTTGGAACACCAAGTTTGTTTGTACTATCAAGATATTGCAGGCAACCCAGGTGTCCATCATTAGGGGATTGAATACGTAAAGTGTGATAAATACACATTACAGAAAATCATACAGCACGAGGAAGCCACAAGCTAAATATAGAGAAAGCAGTATGGATAGCTCTTAAAACAGTGTTGAGTGAAGAAAGCCTCAGGATGAGGTTTATAACACAATACTATTTGTAGTAATTAAAAACATTCACAATCAAAATAACTCTGCATATTTTACAATATTTATAAACATATGTCAAACACATGGGAGAAGGAAATGATACTGGGGACTAGGTGTACACAGGAAGAAATAAATGAAGAATGAAAGAAGACAAGGACCATCCATTGACCAAGTATGATGATGTGCATAGACTAGGAAATATGATGAACTCAGCCCTATGCTCCTGAGATCCAATCATCAATCGATCAATTAAAAAAAGAGTATAAATCAAGTGTTTTAGGCAGAGGGATAAAAGTAAAATTCCCAGAGGCAAAAGAAGATATGATGCCTTCTGGACACAGAGAGAGTTCAGTAGAGCTGGAACAAAGAATGCAAGGCAAGGAGTGCTGAGTTCTAGCATAAGTAGAGAGGAGATGATGGGAGGTCTCAAAAGCCATACTAAATAGTCAAGACTTATCCCAAGGGTAATAGGGAGCCACTGAAGGATTACAGGTGATATGATTTCGCTTTTAATTTTGTTCCAAACTCTAGCAATGCCATCAGCAAGGCCATCAGCTTGAGTCAGAGGTTCAGGGCCTTTATTCGTATTCATGTGGTGTATTTATCGAGTGTTAATGGAATAGGCTTTGGGAATCTTAGCACCCAAATCATGGACTTAATGTTTTCCTACTTTTAAACCAATAACGAAAGTCATTGATGCTTTCACCAGTAGTAATACCTAAGGGGCAATGTACAGAGTCACACTTACTATGTGACCTTGAGCAAGGTCACCTAAACTCTGAACAAGAGTTGCTCTAGCTTCTTTATCAGTAACAACAAAACAACACAAGTACTTCCTACATCCAGTCAGTACTGGAATTAAACAGGAATTAATTCTAAGTCTTCACAATAACCTTATGAGATAGATATTATTTACATTATATATGAAGAAGAAACCAAAAAGGAGACAGAGATAAGTACCTTGCCCAAGGTCATTAAAAGTTAGTGATGCACAGGCTAAGGCTGAAACAGGCAATTCTGTTCATAGGCTGTTTGAGATTCTATTCTGTGAACCACATCTCCTTGTGCACCTCTTCCATTACTTACTTCAAGGTTTGTAGTGTTGGATGAGCTACTGCATATAGTATGTTTGGCACACTGGAACCTAGAAATCTAAAATGAATGACCTGTAGGCTATATCGGAAAGGTACACATGTTTTGTTTGACCCAAATAGTTAAAATTTTTTTATGTAATAATAGTCTATATTTTGAAATCTGAAGATATTACATAAAATCCAGAATTTTCATTTCTCGTGAAAAGTTGGAAAATTTGGCAAGGCTGGACTCCCATACCCTTCTGGAAAAATCAATGGGAGCCAATTAGCAGCTATGCATTTAAACAGGGCATACATATTCTTTTCAATTTTCCACAGTCCCCACCACTCCCTAATGTACCAGCGTTATTTCTCTTATTTGCTTTAACTGTCTAGCCATAACAGACTTTGATGTTATAACTCCAGTAGTGGGCAATAAATGGCCTAATCACTGAGAGGATTGGGCAGTCCATGGTTTTAAAAATCTAAAGATTGACCTATCCCAGAATGAGAATCAAAAGTAAAATCTTCCTAGAGATTTATCTCCCTGGTCTCAACTTTCATCGGTCATTTCCCTTTTGGCCTTAAGTTCCTCTTTTATAAAATAGCCAAGCAGCACAACAGTAAACACCATCAAAATGTGAGCACTGGAACTGTTCCCTCAGAAGATAAACACTAGCCTTGGCTTTTCCAATAACTCCCTATTCATTCAAACCTAATTACAAAATGATTTTTAATCATTGGAAAATAAATTCACTCTTCACGTCAGGAAATGTTAAAGCCCTAATTTAATAGCAACAACTAAAAAAAAAATACCTTCTAATGGATTTGCACTAAGAAACAGAACACGGCCTGTGTTGTCAGATGTTCAATAATTTAACTGCAAATGAAGTGTGCAAAATACAATATTTCTGTCATAAACGACCCAGCTTGTCACATAATAGGCTTTTGAAGAGTCACGTTTCATGACACTGAGCAGTGTTATGCTGGAACAGCACAGAAGCCAAATGGTGGTTTAGACGTTCCGTTTGCTTATGGAGAAAAGGATGGAGTTTCACGTCACCCAGTGGCAGGGAGCACAGAAATGCAAGATTTCTCCGGATCCTGCCCCTTGAAAGCAGTGGCTGGAATTCATCGATTTAACTGGATAATGTAACTCACATTCAACCTTCCCTATGTCATAAGATGTGGTTTGGATTACCTTTACGAGTCTAGAGGGATTTTGTGGGTCCTTTGGTATCACTGACCTTGGTAGACAGAATAATGGTCCCCGCCAAAGAGGTCCCTGTTTTAACCCCTGGGACCTGTGAATATGTTCAGTGGTGTGACAAAGGGGAATCGGCGTTGCAGACGGAATTCATTGCTAATCAGCTGACCTTAAGACACAGAGATTAGCCTGGACTTTCCAGACGGGACCAATGTAATCACACCTGTCTTTAAAAGTAGAAGACGGAGGCAGAGGAGGCGAGGCAGAGGGAAATGTGATTATGGAAGAGGGACAGAGTGATGAGATGTAAGAAGAACTTCATCTCCCATTGCTGCCTTTGAAGGTGGAGAAAGGGAACCATGAGCCATGGAATGCTGGGAACTTCTAGAAGCTGGAAAAGGCAGGGAAATGGATTCTTTCCCAAAGGCTCCATAAGGAATGCAGCCCTGTAGACAACTTGATTTCAGCCTGGTGAGATTTCTCTAGGACTTCTGACCTACAGAACTGTAAGAGAGTAAATTTGTATCATTGAAGTCACGTGGCTGGAGGTAATTTGTTACAGCAACAATAGAAAACTAATACGCTGATACTAAAACCATGTCCATAGGAAGAACAGAGGAACTGGCACACAGGCTTCTTTACCTCAAAAGTAGTAGCCAAGGATACAGACACATGACATCACCATCTTTCCTCAATTTTACAATGCACGTTTGTTTTGTTTGACAAATTTTAACATTTCTCAAATCAGGATGTAGCTCACAACGCAACATACAGTTAATAGAGTGATTTTTTTTCCTCAAACCTTTCTAACAAAATTGAAAGCTGTTATTAAACAGATCGTACACTTTACAATCTCCAGCACCTTAAAATCATACAAGGAGGAGTCGTTTCGAGAAGCGAGCATGTGGAACTCAATTCAACAAGCATTGAGCATCTTGTCAGCGCAAAGCGTGTTGCTAGGCATTGAGGTGGGCTGGACATGGAAAGAGAACTGCTCTTGTCTCCAAGAATTTCACGGACAAATGGAGCAACGATCTATGCAAGACAGATTATACTAAAACTCAGACTGATGTTATGTTTAAGGCTCCAAATAGAAAATCCTATGAGGTCGGGGACCATGTGTGCCCAGTTTACCTCCAAGCCCCCTGGATCTGGCATGGGGCCTAGAAGGGACTCCCTGGCTGAGTATCAAGACTGTATTACACTTGTGCCCATTTTACAGCTGAGGAAACTGAGGCTTAGAGAGAGTAATAATTTGCCCAAACTCACACAGCTACTGACACCTTAAGCCAGGATTTTTCAGCCTCAGCAAGACCAATATTTGGGGCTGGATGACTCTTTGTTGCGGAGGGCTGCGCTGTGCTTTGCAGCATGTTTAAAAATATCCATGGCCTCCGGCCATCGGATGCCAGGAGCATGCTCCCCACCACTTATGACAACCAAAAATGTCTCCAGACATTCACAAATGTGCCCTGGGAGGAAGGGGACAACATTACTCCCAGTTGAGAACCAGTGGCTTTTAAAGAAAGGGACATCCACATTAAAGTGTGTGCGGTCTTAAAATATGTCCACAAAATCTTTGCTACTCTTTCTTTAAAGAGTTGGAGCCTAATTCCTCTCCTTTTGAGTATGGGAAGCACTTAGTGACTTGCTTCTAATCAATGGAATATGGTGGATGTAACTGGGACATAGAAGATTAGGTCATAGAAGGCATTGTGGCCTCCTCTTTGTTCTCTCTCTTGGGTTGCTCTCTCTAGAGGAAGTTAACTGCCAGGGCACAGGAACACATAAGTAGCCCTCTGGAGAAGTCTACACGGCGAGGACTGAGGCCTCCTGCCCACAGCCGTTGAGCAGCTGAGGCCTCCAGTCCATTGCTATGGAGTGAGCCATCTTGGAATTAGATCCTGCAGTCCCAGTCAAGCCTTCAGATAAGTGAAGCCCAGCTGACATCTCGACTACAGTCTCATGAAAGACCCTGAGGCAGACCCACCCAGCTCAGCTACGCCTGGATTCCTCACCCTCAGAAACTCACGGAGATAACAAATGTTTGTATTTTAAGCTTTGGAGTATTTGTTATGCAGCCATAGATAACTGATACAAAATAAATGACAGGTTGAGCGAAGGAGTAAACGGTCTAGAATGGCTGGTGTTTGGGGTGCACGGCAGGGGGCAGGAAAAGAATGCAAAGAAGGGAACCTAGAAAGGCAGAGAAAGGTCAACCGCAAAGCACCTTGAAAGGCATACTCAGGAATTTGATCTCCATTTTTTTTTTTTTTTAGGAAGATTAGCCCTGAGCTAACATCTGCTGCCAATCCTCCTCTTTTTGCTGAGGAAAACTGGCCCTGAGCCGACATCTGTTCCCATCTTCCTCTACTTTATATGTGGGACGCCTGCCACAGCATGGCTTGACAAACGGTGCCATGTCCGCACCCAGGATCCAAATCGGACGAACCCGCTGAAGCGGAATGTGCACACTTAACCGCTGCACCACCGGGCTGGCCCCTGATCTCCATTTTGATGGCACCTGGGGCCATAACAGGCCAACAGGACTTGTGCATTTTTCATCTTTGATAACAGAAATCTGGGTGCTTTTCTGTTTAAGTCTGCCAATGGCTTCTCACTGCTTTAAGCATAAACACCAAGTAAATCAGAGAGGACCTGTCATTTTCTTCCTCCTGCCTAACGTGGCAGCCTAACTTTCTGCCACTCTGTTCTGGTATCAACCCCATCCCAATAGACACACAC
The DNA here is from genome assembly GCF_021613505.1 of Equus quagga. Taxonomy (NCBI): domain Eukaryota; kingdom Metazoa; phylum Chordata; class Mammalia; order Perissodactyla; family Equidae; genus Equus; species Equus quagga. Next base: position 13,423,054 of record NC_060273.1, on the reverse strand, counting down.
ACACACACTCCAGACACTCCTTCCTCCCCTTCCACACTTCTCTTGTATACTGGTTCTCTTGTGCTTTCTATACTTGCCCTTGTCCTGGGTACCTCTCCCCATCTCTGCCTTTTGGACCACCTAGACGAACTGTCCCCTTATTTGAAAGCCTTTTCTATCCTTCCCAGTCTGGGGAGGTGCCCCCATCCCCTCCCATTTCAGTCTGAGCAGCTCTTTCTCCCAACACTCATGCACCTATTCCGGACTAAATGGACTATTATTTGTTGATTTCTGTTACTCTTTCCTCCTCTTGGACTTGAGATCCCCAGGTTCATCGGTTGCATTTTCTTTTTTAATCTCTGAAGGCGGTAGGTGTCTAATAAATGTGTGTTGAACAAGCAAATGGATACACGATCATTGAGCAGTTGCCGCCTGCCATATCTGGAGAAGTCCAGACTTCTCTGCGGTTTGGTGGCGGGGTCATTTGTCTTTGCAGGTTTCTGAAGAGAAATAAGCCCAGCGTTAAGAAGTCTTATCTTGCTCCGTGGATGTATGTCCCTTGTGTTCCGGCTAGACATAAGCCCGTATATAGCAATAGCGGGTCTCGTTCTCCTCCACAAATCACTGGACCTGTTCCTCTCAGAGCAGACCGAGAGGCAGTACCCTCACTTTGAAACACGACCCAATTTCACTCACTCACGGGCACAAACCCTAAGATGTTGGTCCCTTTCCACTAATATTCCCAGGTCTTTCCTCACATGACAGGAAAACAAAAAATATCCGTAACCCGGATCATTTTCAAACAAGTCTGTTCCTGTTAACTGTTTGGAGCCCAGGAACTGTTTGCTGTGGGATCTGTTAGTTTTTGTGAACTGGGTTTGGCTTAAGGATACCAGCTGGGGCAGAGCTTCTGAAGGGCCTCAGAGACATCAGCGCAACACGCAGAGCCGGGAATTTGAGAATTATGTAGGACGGAGGTCAGCACACTGCAGTCTCCAGGCCAAATCCAGCTCTATTTTTCATGGCCCTTGAGCTATGAATGGTTTTGACATATTTTAATAGTTACATTAGAAATGGTTATATAAGGACCTATGGAATATCTTCGATTTTGCCTCTTGGCTTGCAAAGCCTAAAGTATTTACTATCTATGGCCGTTGAGGAAAAAGTTTACTGATCCTGGACGTAGAAGGAGACAGAAAGAATCCCTCAGAGATGCAATTTGGAGAGCAGACATGTCAACGATGGATTTTTAAGTGGCTTACAGTGGGGTGTACCACGTATCGCCCCTTCTCTGTATCCTTTAGGGAATCTGTGTTATGCCTATATTGGCCATTAAGACTTGTGAGTCATGGGTTCTTTGGTGGGAGCCCATGGGGAGACTCAGCGTATGTGTCTGAAAACAGAGAGAGGGTGTGCGGAAGCAGAGGCTGGCATGCTGGAGATTGGCATCGTCTGGTCACTCATGGCCACCCTGTTTATTATCCTTAGGGTCTCAGGTCAGGTGTGGGAGGAATGACACAAACTCACCACACTTTCTCTCTTCCTACTGCCTAGCCGGGCTCCAGCTTGCTGGGTCTTTCTGGCGCTGTCCTTTGAGAGGGCATGTCCCGCCCTCCCTTCATCACGGGGTCCTCTCCTCTCCCAGCAGCCCATCGGTCCGAGCGCACAGCCACTTCTCGCGGAGAGCCTTCTCACCCATCAGGGGACGATAAAGCCCGGCAATCATTTTGGCTTTTCCAGACTTAATGTTCTCTGTCTTCAGGTCCTTCCTGCCCCAGTGGAAAGCATAAGGATGCTATTTTAAGACATCCCTTAGTACCAAAATACCACTTTGAGACACTCATGTCCTTCCTTCCAATAATCTCTTTTGTTTAAAGCATAAAGAACTTTTCAGGCGGGGCAAGTCGTGGCTTCCTCTGGGAGGCAAGCCGAAGGGCAGAGGGGGGGTTCTCACGGTATTTCTGCCGCCCCACAGCATCCGCGCTTTCCAAATCATAGTGCTGAGGGCAGTGGAGAGTATTTGTCTTATTCAGTTTCCCACTCTCGTCTTCATCACTAGGGACCAAGAAGATGGGTTACCAGGAAGCCAAGCTTCACAGGATGGAGCCCCAGGGTGAGAAAGGACAGGCTGATAATGGCCGAGTGGGCACTCAGCCCGGCCACAGGGAAAGAACTGGATGACGTGAAAAGCAAGAGAGAAGAAAGGGCGGTAGAAATAGGTTTTCCTACAATGGCAAAGAGAATTGGGACGGTATCTGAAGGGAGCATGAGGGGTGGGTGTCTAGTAACATCAGACAAACCGTCAGATATTTGGGAAAATGAATGATGAACACAGTGCCCCATAAAGTTTTAGGTCTTTATTTCCATCACTGTATTCTGCTCTTCTAAGCATTGCTAATATTTATCAAATGCTAACTAAGTGTCAGGTATGATGCTAATCCATTTACAAGATTCAGCTCAGTTATGGCAGACAACCATCCTATAGTGTAGGAACCATTGTTAACCTGGATTTACAGAAGAGGAAACCAAAGCTCAGAGAAGTTAAGCCACTTACTCACCATCACACAGCTCATGAGTGGCAGAGCTGGGACTCACACCCTGGCCTGATCCCAGAATCCGAGCTCATAAGCTTTCCATTAGATCTGCTCCCCAAGGAGTTCGACTCCAGGATCTTGTCTCCAGGGCTGGCTGGACACCAGCATATGCTTTGGAGAAACCAGCTCCCATAGACAGATGTCTAGATGGTGTTGATATTATAAATGGTATTATAAAAAATAAGGATACAGCTTATAAATCAGGCAAAGGGAAGTTATGATTCTTGTGGACACTGTAATCTATCTCCCTATAATTGCCTGTATATGAAATGCCTGCATGAGGTTATCGGAGTATTCCCCGAATTGTGTGTGAAGGTAAGATTGCAATTTTAGCAACCCTTGTTACACAAACCAAAGCAATCTGTTCTACTTTGACACTCTGACACCCCTGGCTTGCAAAAGGGATGGAGGCAGGGATGGACAGGAATTTGTCCACGTTCCTGTTCCAAACGAAAGCATGAAGGGTTAACCGTGAGGCATTCTCTGAGCTCATGACTGCTCCTGCCTCTAACCACACTAAGGAAGCAATCTTGGAGATACTTAAGGAGAAAACCACAGCTCCGTTTCTTTAAACCATCTTTAACCTTTAGTTCTAGAAACCCTAATTAAAAATCAATTCTGTGTTTTGTAGTAAATCTGACAGTAATTCTGTCTCTAATGGCAGTGGCAAGATAAATAGTATGTCAGGTAAACTTTGCAGGAAAATGATATCTTCATTAGCAATTTACTGGGTGTGCAATTTCTACCATGATAAAACATTCCCGAACAATACAGGGTAACTGGCCCCTTACACAAGGCAACCCATTCGACTAATTAATGGGGGACACTAGTGGGATTAAATGTCTACTGCCCAAATTATTTTAGTGTTCACAGCAGAGTTATTTTGTATGCACCTTGCACAGAGGAAATAAGTCAGGACCCAAAACAATAAACAAGCTGGCATAACAAGATGATTGCAGCCTATTGCATTCCAGAAAAATCTAATCTGATCTCCTCAAAGCACTGCAATCTTTATTGTGACTGTAAGGGTCCCAGTTCATCAGCCCATTTCAGCAAGCTATCCCCGCCCGTAATCATTCACCTTCTGGGTAGCCTCTGAGCAGGGATCAGCGTTAGAGACTGGCAATTCATCCCCAGTTCTGTACCCTCCATCAAGATTCTTTGGCAGTCTCTGAAGTAGGTTGGGAGAGAAAAATTTGTCCTATACGTGCTGGACCGCCAGAGAGACTCGGTGAGAAGGAAAAGAAGAGGGCAAGCAAAATTCTCCAGCTCAGCACAGAGAGAGAATAAAACACAGCCTCACACCTTGTTCCTGCTAAAATCCCAAGAATGTTGCTGGTGATCTGTCAGATTGTGACCAGCGAACCAGGCAAAGAAAGGGTTACTGAGGTCAAAAACCAATGAGGTCTGTCAAATGTGCTTCAGAAGAAAGAAACTATGTGTTCTGTTTTGCAGAAGTTGCCATGCTCTCTTTTGCAGATGTTGATATGCAGAGAAACACTTTGCCATAAGACTTCTGCAATATGCTCCAGACCCAAGCGTCCTAAAATTACCTTACACTTATTAGCATCTTCAATTCTCCTCCTCAAGGAGGGTCCAAAGAACCATTTTTAGATCATGCGATGTATGTAATAGCATGTTTACCTGCCATGCCTGCGCCCTAAATGAATACAGCTGTTACACAGTTGTTACGCAGTTGTTACAAATAAGCCTTGTAGCTTTGCTGTCTTGTATATAAAGTCTCCACCCGCTCTGTGCTAGGGGAGACACTGCATTGGGAGCTGTCTCCAGTGTTCTCCATTATTTGTGCAAGCAATAAACCTTTTCTTCACATACTCTGCCTTGTTTGTGCTTTTCCGCTCCACATTCACCAAGAGATGAACCCACTGAGTTGGGATACAAGGTCAAGGTAGAATAGTGAAATATTAGGACTAACAGGGATACAGAGGGAAGATGCTTACATTTACTGAGGATCCACTGCATGCCCAGGCCTTCAAAATCATTTTCTCATTTAAACCTTACATCAAGCTCGTGATATAGATGCAAATATTAACCCCTTTTTCAGATGAGGAAGCGGAGGCTTAGGGAGGCAAAGTAATTCACACAGGCTCACTCGTGACTTCTAAACAAGATTATTTAAAGTAGCAGTTTTCAAGCTTTTTTTTATGGAGATAAAATTTGCATAATATAGGGTACTAGTCATTGACTTTCAGTACATTCACGGTGTGGGGCAAATATTACTTCTATAGTTTAAAGTATTTTCATCACCCCAAATGAAATCTAGTCCACATGGAGCAGTCCTCCCATTACCCCGCCCCTAGCCCGGGGTCCACTAGTCTGCTTTGGTGTCTCTACAGAATTTTTAAAAGGCAGTGGAACCGCAACCTGAGAAATAAAAGAGAGTAGAGCTGCGCATTGAAGTTGGGGACAGCATCTCGGAGCTTTGTGCCTTCAGTCTTCCCGGACCCCAGAGGACCCCAGAGGCACTGCTCCAGAGCCTTGGGGCTTTAGAGGATCGTAATGGGGGGTTTTTGGGAAAATCTGCTATAAGAGACTTTGTCGCTGCCCCATAATTATTTTTTTTTCCTTTTCAAGGGAACAGATGAGACCGTTAAACCGTGGGAAATGTTCTTAAGCAGAGATGTCACAAGATCTCTGCCCCCTGTGGAATGGGAGCCTGCGTGTCTCCACTGGGGACAGATGAGTGACACAGGTGTACACCCTGGTGAAAGCATTGTGTTTAGGAATCCTTCTCAGTGGTTTTGCTTGTTACACACATCTCCACAGACAGATGGGGAAGGAACTTTGTACTTCGGATCTCAGATAAGGCAAAAGGAAGATGTAATTGGGGTTTACCATGGACTCATCATTTCAACCCACAGAAAATAATAAAAGTGTCAGAACACAGCCCTTCCTTTTGCTGGAATGGTCACCTGATACTCCAACCAGTAGGCTCTGGAGTTGAAGCTGGTGCGACTCCATATGATTTCCATTGGTACTTATTAATGGTGAATTGGAGTCATTCATGTAGCCAGCATGTTAATCACTTTGCATGCTGTCCCTCACCCGCATCTCTTGGTGGGCTTCCACAGAGCCTACTGAGTCTTTGGCTCTGCCCCTTGACTGTAGGTTGGACCAAGGATATTCAAGAAATCTAAGTCTAAATTAGAATAGCCACAGCATCCTTTGGGGATTGAGAATGTGGCTCAGGAGCCCTCGGCAGTTGCTGTCGGGCACTTGAATGAAGAGCCACACAATTCTGAGGCTTGCTTGACTCAAAAAGACATAGCTGATATGTAGAGAGAGAAAGAGAAGAATGACGCAGACGAGCCCTCAGAAAGACACAGCAGGGAGACACTGGTGTCCCCCATCCAGCCACACCTTTAAGGTGGAGATATGCACCTGGTCTCTTGGATTCCCAGTTCCAGTTCTCTGGGACACATGGCTGAAATTCCTGCCCCTGGATTCTGAATGATGCCCCACCGTATGGGTCAGGGTTCCTTTCGTTGCAAATGCCAGAAACACAACTCAACTCCTTCATGCACCAAGGGAGTTTATGGCTTACAGAGCTGCTAAGTCCAGGCTCGAATGGCTGCAGGTGCTCAGACAATGTCATTAGGGTTCTCCTTCTCCATCTCTTATGTCTGCTTTCCTCTGGGTTGGCTTCCTCCTCCAGTGGGCTCACCAAAACTCCTAGAAGTTCTGTCTTAGCAACCGTAATGGAGAAACTACCCCACATTCCCAGTAGGTTTAGAAAAATTGGGGGGCTGATGCTCATTGGACGGTTTAGATCACGTAACCACCAAGGAACCAAGACACTGGGTGGAACATGCTGACTAGTCAATCCATTCTTAGAACTCTGCACAGGGGAATCAGCCTCATCCGAACCTTGAGACTAAGGGAAAGAAAGCAAGGGATGCTACCCAAAGGAACATTAGGGGGCAGTCCCCATAACACGGGCGCTAGGCAGGCAGGAAGAGGGAACATCTGCTACACCCCAGCCTCCCTTCAAAAAAACCCTTGTTTTACGTTAGTCCAACAGGTTTCTGTTTCTGACACCAAACAGTCCTTGACTAAATATCTAGAAAAATGTGTAGAAAATAAAGATGAGTAAGACAGATTTCAACTGTTAAGGACCTTATCTTTTAAGAAGGATGATAAATCCAATGTATGCAAATTGTACATGACAAGTAAAAACTTGTTCCAAAGGTACAGAGGACCCCAGGATTTCAAAGGCAGTGATACTGGTTGAGGTAAGCCGGAAGTTTCTCACGGTATTTATTTGGCTTGGGACATAAGTAAAGAGTGGTTAGGGATCCAAGTAGATAGGAAGGGTATTTCCAGGTAAAGAAAATGGCATCACCAAACACCTAGAGGCTGAAAATACACAGTACAAATAGAGATGATGAATCTCACCCCCGCCGAATGCCTCTTGCATCTATTTCTCCCCAGCTCTGCCACCAGCACCTCAATCTAATGCCTCACCCAGATTCATGGAACATCCACCTTTGCTCCATTCCTGCCAGCTGGACCAATCTCTTTCAAATGTAAATCTGGTGACAATGATACCCTCCTTGTCTCTCAGTACGTTTCCCATTGCTGTGAGGATCTGGATTAAAATTCTTCCCCAGCCTCCTCTCCTTGCGCATCAGCCCATGCAGCCATTGGATGTTCTCTAAGTCATACGGATTATCCAAAACCTCAGACACACTGGGGAAGCCACCTGAAATGCTCCTCCCCTCCCCAACCCTTCACATGCTCATTAATTTATACCTTTCCTTCAAATCTCTACCTAAAGAAGACCACTCTAGCCAGGCTAGTTCGGATCTCCCTATCATGCACACCCAGTGTCACCTTATATTTATCTTTATTGCCTTGATTTCAGGTAGTAAATAAACCTTTATTTGTGTGATTATTTCATCAATGACTCTTTCTTCTACGGCAAGGTTTCTCGATCTTGGCTTTATTGACATTTCGGGCCAGATAATTCTTTGTTGTGTGTGTGGAAAGGGGCTGTTCTGTGCACTGTAGGATATTTAGCAGCATCCCTGGCCTCTCTCCTCTAGATTCCAGGAGCACCAAGCCTCCCCCCAGCCAGCCAAAAACATCTCCAGACATTGCTCAAATTCTCCTGCGTGGATGGAATGCAAAATTGCCCCTGTTGAAAATGAAAGGGAGCAGAATTTGCCCCCCAAATATGCCTTTTTGTCATAAGCATTATTTTCGGCTGATTATTTTTAAGAAACAGACACAGGAGAAGCTCTGAAAACCCAGCAGAAGTTACTCTTTTGTAAGAGACATTTACATCTATAGGCGGAATCTCCAGGTTTAAGGAGTCTCCCTGCTCTAACCGGAAGCAGATGACCTTATCTCCAGAAACTCTTATCAATGGAGCAGGCAGAGACTTAAGCCTGCAGAACGTACCCTCCTCTCCAGGGCTTTGCCTGAAAACTTCCCATGAGTGGCTCCCCATCGCCCAACATTTTCTTCTGTCTGTAGGGTGGAGGTAGTATTTAGGGTGATGGCTTAGGACATTTTGAGGAGTTACTCACTTTTCCAGGGCCTCTCCCATGTATACAGGAGGTATATATGTCATAAACTAATGTGATTTTTCTCCTGCTGACCTGTCTTTAATACAAAGGGGGTCTGTCTCAGCCATGAACCTAGAAGGGTAGAGGGACAATTAATTTTCCTTCCCCACGAAAACCACTGCTCTGCACTCAGGTCAACTATAGGTTCCATGAGGAAAGAAATGAATCCAACGCACGGTAAATGGAGATATGTGGTTCTGAACTCCAACTGCACTTCAGAATCACTTAGGGAGCTTTTAAAAATTCTGATGCATGAGCTAACCGCCTACCAAGTAAACAGGAATCTCTGAGGAGATGGGGTGGAGGGATAGAGGTCTAGGCATCTGTAAAAAATAGAAAAATTCCCAGGTAAAATCTCTTGTGCAGTTGGGGTTGATCATTGCAGAAGTAAGTGTCCATTGTTGAAATCTTCGCTGGATAAATGCAAGGGAGGGATGGAGATAGTGAGGGAGTGAGAGGTGTAAGGAAGGAGAAAGGGAGGGAGGGAGAGATGGAGGAAATACAGGGGGAGAAGCAAAGGAAGGGGAGAAAAGGAAGGAAAGGAAAGAAGAAAACAAAAGTCTCTGGCTAACCTGAGACTCACAAGAGAAATCTTGGCTATTAAGGCTGGAAATGTAAGTTGGGACCATATTTAAAGAGCTGTGAATATTATCTTGCCATACTTGGGGTAGGCAATAGGAAGTCAATGAACATTTCAGAGCAAGGATGCTCAAGTTCAAAGCAGCATCTTAAGAAGTTGAGTGGATCACCCAGCACAGATGGGAGTGGAGAAACCCAGGAACCAATTGCACCCTAGGAAAAAAATTGGGGACGATGAGAAATGGAAAGGAAACAACAAGTTGCAGAGTCTCTACAGGAAGAATAGCAAGGTGAATAGAGGAAATTAGTGCAGGGGCTGTCCTTGGAGATCCATGTGCCCATCATTCTGCAGTTTAGTAAGGAAAACAGAGGTGGAAAAACAGTTACTAATGTGATGTTACAGAAGGTGAAGCACGGGGGGCGTCCCTGGAGTACAGAGCAGGTGCCTAACCTGATCCCAGGGGTCAGAAAACACTTCTCAGAGGAAAACACCTTTACGTGAGAGCCTCCAGGGTCAAGGGTAGTAGGGGGTGGGGTGGGTAGAGAGTGAGTAAGAGGGATGGGAACTAGGAAAGCATACTCGGATTAGGGCGAGGCAAGAGCAGGGTGAACAGTGACCAATGAGGCAAGAGGAGCCTTGCATGACCATGGAGGGCCTTAGAGCCCCCTTCAGGATTTTACTCTTTAGTCTAAGAGTCGAGATATGCCATGGAGAGAAGGATTTGGAGCAAAGTAGCACACCACGCAGAGTGGCATTTTTTTTCAGATCTCATTTTTGCAAAATAAAAATGTAGGCAAAGAAAGAAGTCCGCTAAATGTTTCCAAGGCTTCGAACCCACCTGTGTAGGAAAGAGAATGGCCATTTCAGCAGCGATGGGGAGAAGAAGCCAGCAACCAGAATTATGGGACACAAGGTATCTGAACATTTTCTTCTGTTATTTTATAAAAACTTTAGGTTCCCAGCACAGGGTCCTCATGCTGGCAAGAGTGAGGAAGAGCCTCACATTTTATAGGCCCTACAGATTGTGCCTGGATCGCTCCTTGCCTGCAGCCGCTCATGTTTCAGTAAGAAGAGCCTGGTTTGGATGAACCAGGGCTCCCTTCAACTCTGGCCAGCCAAGAATCTCTTCCAGGCAGTCTCTCTGTGTCCCTGAAGAATTTCAACAAAGAAAGAACACGGGGCTGTGGGGCCAGAACAAATCCAACTTCCAACCCCCACCCCACAACCGACCAGCCGGACAATTTCCTTAACTAACCTGAGCCTCAGTTTCCCCACCTACAAAATAGGATGACAGATAAATTCCCTGTGTCGTTGTGAGAATCAAGTGATAGATAACATTTGGACAGTGCCTAAGAAAGTGGTGTCAGGGAATAAAGGCTGATTTTCCTTCCTGTCTGAATGGAGGCAAGCGGTCTAGGCGGAACCATCGCCAGCTTAAGCTGTTTGCTGCCACAAACTATGATACCCCAAACAGCCGTTTCCATGATGTAGCATTAATTCAAAATAGTACAGGTGGCGAAGGCGTACTTGAAAGATGCTCTCATTTGCTTAGGAGCTACAGATGAATGTTCACAGGGTGGAGAAAAAGCATTCAGGACTCCAGGCAATAGAAATATTTGGATAATGACAGAGCCAGAACATTTGTAGCAGGTCAATAGACCACTCTTCTCTCCCCAGTAAATTCTCCATCTTGAGCTCCTATAATATTGGCATCTTTGCTATGAAGCAACTTCTGATCTATTACTCTTATGGAGACGTATTGAATGCATTTGAAGGAGAACGTTGCTTTATTACAGACCAAGGGCCTTGTGTTTATGATTTACGGCATGGTGGTGTGTGCCCACCTGATATCATGCACAGAAGTGACAAATTGTACAAAGGAAATGAACTTATCTTGATGCCTGGCCTTGCATGGATAGCCAGGACTCTTCAGATTGCAAGTGACAGACACACAACTCACAACAGCTGAAGGAAAAATGGAATTATAAGGATGCTGAGGAATCTCGTGAAAGGATGGAACAAACGAGCCAAGAAAAAGGCAGGAATGCAGGTGGGCCTCGGGAACTGTAAAAACCAATGATTCAGACATTGGGATTCTTGCCATTTCCTGTAGCATTTGTCTGATTGTTTCCTTATTCTTCTCACTCTCTAAGGATGGGTTTTGGCGACCAACACAGCAAAAAATATGGCCTCTGACAACTCTTGAATTTTCTACTTATGATGTTGGTCCTCCGAGGGATGCTGAGCTCATTCCCTCCACGCAAATCCAAATGGCCTTGTGAAGGAAGTCACTGGCTTATCTTGGGCCACGTGACCATTCCTGGGCCAATCAGCTGTTTCGAGTGCAGAGTCATGTACTGTGATTGGCCCACTCTGCATCAGATGCCTACCCCGGACCAATTCACAGTGGCTGGAGATGCAGGGTCATTTGAGATCATGGTCCTTCAAAAGAAAACCAAACAGATGTTGCAGGCAGGGGGGCAGTTTCCAGAAAAAGAGCCGGGCTGGACAGGCAAAACCATGGGTGAGCTCTACACTTCTCTCCTGGGAGTAAACCTAGGGAGGGCACTCTTTCCTCCCTTTTCTGTCACTTGTTTATCCATCTCCTCATCATTTATGCATTTGTTCGAATACCAGACGCTTATTAAAGCATGATCTGTCAGGTTGTGGTCATTTTCTGGGTTTCGTGTGGAGCAGAATACTCCCCCGTACTGCTGATATGTTTCTAAAAGATAGAGACCTTCACTCATACTCTCCGAGGCCTCCGCTAGAGAGGGACTAAGCCAATCCGACAGTGCGCAGGAGCCTGTAGGCCACTTCCTACCAATGCTCCCGTGGAGAAATCTATTCTCTTTGAAACACCCAGCACTGGACGGACAAATGTCACAGAGATCTTCCCAATATCTCAATAGTCACACACACACACACACACACTCGCTCGTGTGCATCAGGATGCCCTACTAGACATTGAGAAATCACTTGATTTTCCTCTAGGGAATAAAGCATTTTGCTGGCCAAGTTCACTCTATTGTACTGACTCGCCTCCTTCAAGGAGACCTATAGTGGAAAGAAACCTGAATTCAACCCCGGTACAAACTCCTGGGGTTTCCTTGAACAAGAGCTACTTGCTCTTTGGCCTTGGGTTTTCTCATCTGAAAAGTGAAGAGCTTAGATTTGAAATAAATCCTTGCAACCAGTTTTGGGGGAGAAAAACCAGGTCCTAAATTTTCAAAACTCAGGCCTCCTGAAGGAATCTTTCCCTGACATTCCAGGTTGTGTTGTGGGTCTGGATTCTTTTCTTTGTTTTTTTCCCCGTTGTCATCGTCTTTTACCTCCCTGTGTTCCCTGGTACACGGTAACTTCTAGAAGACAGAGACCACCACTTATTCATTATATGCCAAATGCTCAGCACAGAATCTGGCATATAATAGACACTCAGTAAATGTGCATTAAACAAATGGATAGAGGGATGAAAGACACAATGTGTAGGCCAACCTCACTTGTCCACAGTTATTGTACCCTGTTCTGAGCAAAATGGCGACTATGTTGACTTTTGCAGTGTGAGTTTGCAGATTACAGAACTTGCTACCAGGCGCATTTGGCAACGCCAGGACACAATCTGGTGGTCGCTGTGGAAGGGGTTTACCACTGGTATCTAGAGGGTAGAGGCCAGAGCTTCTGCTGAATATCCCATAATACACAGGACAGGCCCCCACAACAAAGAGTGGTCCAGCCTCAAATGTCAATAGTGCCAAGGTTGAGAAATCCTAAGCTCCATCAACCTCCTCCACAGCCCTATTATTTTTATTATTGTTTTAAAATTATTATTATTTTCCTGGAGAGAAAACTGAGGAATATGTAGTTTGCTCAAGCATCAGAACGGAGATTTGAACTTCTGTCTTTTGAGTCTAAAACCTGTGCTCTGACCATCTGTCCTGTAGCTCTTGGCAGGTCTTACTTTCAAGGTTGAACTAAATAGGGAGCTTTGCAGCGACAATCTCAAACCTACTGAATATGCCAGAACTTGAAAATGTCCTGCTGCTCCAATATCAGATTTTTACCTCGTTTATGTGAGAAACTAAAGAGGTTACTTTGGCCAGAGCTGGGAGTATCTTTAAATTGAATCCAGTTCCCCCTATTGAAACATAATAAGTTTTCAAGTAATCTAGTCTCTTCATTACCACCACCACATCCAGTTGTCGAAATCTCTTTCGAGTTGGTAGTTAAAAGGCCCAGCCACACATTCGTTACATTCTTGTTGCCCGCTAAAATGCTTAGCAACCACACAAACATCACTCAGAATCAAATTATCAGATGTACCGACAAGATGCTCCTCGATTTAATAGTGTGGTAAATGATGGCTGGGAGACGTTCTTTGAAGCTGTGGAGGCAAATGTGAAAGCTAATTCAATTCTCAAATGAATAAAAGTGAGAAACTGTTCCTATAAACCTGATATTGCCAGAGATAGGACCAGAGCCTGCTGCATGCCTTGTATGTAGGAGGAGAGCAGGATTTACTTTATTTCTGATAATAAAGAGCTGGGCTCTGTGACCACACAGGTTTGACCTTGGGTCTCTGGTGGAGAACTCCAGTAGGTGGAAGGGCTCATTTACAACTCCAGTCAAGAGCACGCTTGTCTCATCATCAGCTCCCCATGCAGCAGCTTGAGGTGAGGAAGGGGCCCTCTGAAGAAGCATCTAGGGCCTCAGGGAAATCAGATCTCTGTTTATTAGACTCTGAGAGTGCACATAATAGGATCTCCTGAGAGAAAAGGGGCTCCCAGATCACCCAGGCCAGTGGCTTCCCAATTACTCAGCCAAGCCCTATGTTTTCAAAAAGTTGTCTCAGGGGCAGAGGAAGAAGATTTGGAAGAGACTCAGGGCCTGAAATTTGCTCTAATTTATCTCATATATATTGGGCTTAAGGGTAAGATATTATGTAGGGAAAAGAGACATGGTGCTAAAAGCCACGAACCCCATTTGTCTACTCACTTAGATGAGGAAAGCTAGGCCCCAAGGCCACACAACCAGTCAGGGGCTGGATACTCCAACACCAGCTCTCTGACGTCAATGAGATACCCAACAATTCAATTCCATTCTGACACCAAGTACCTGGATTAGCATCCAACTCCACCTGTTAAGGGGCTCAGTCCACCAGACTGCCTTCACTCCAGACAGCAGTCCCAGGGGCCGCCCACACTTCTGCCTGACCAACTGGGCAATACATTTGGGGGTTCCCACGATCCACCTTCAGGTTTGACAGTTCGCTAGAAGGACTTAAGGAAGTCAAGAGGCACCATATCTGTGATTATCATTTTATTTTAAAGGATACAAATGAACAGCCAGATGAAGAGATTCATAAACTGACAAGGTTTGGAAGGGCCCGGAGTGCAGGAGTTTCTGTTCCTGTGGAGCATGGGGTGCACCACCCCATCTGTACATCAGTATGTTGGCCACCAGGGAGTTCTCTGAGTCTCCTTGTCCAGAGTTTTTGTTGAGGTTTCATTAGATAGCCATGATTGATTAAATCATTGGCTACATGACAGATCTCGGTTGCCAGCTGCTCTCCCCTCCCAGGAGGTCTGGGCAAGAGTGGGGCTGAAAGTTCTAGCTCTCTAATCACATGCTTGTCCTTTCTGGCATGGCCAGGCCCTCCCTCAAAACTGCTTAAGAGTCCACTTTGAGTCACCTCATTACATAAACTCAGGTGTGGTCAAAGGGAGCTCCTTAGGAATAACAAAAGATTCTCCTATCCCTCAGGAAGTTCCCAAGGTTTTTGAAGCTCTGTGCCAGGAACCAGGGGCAAAGACCAGATTTTTCATTTTTGCCATCATCCCTCATGGGCGGAGGTTGACACCACCGCCCCTGCTTTCTCTGCCACCCCAGCGTTCCTGCTGAGAGCTGCCTGGGTGTTTTCAGAGTGTTGAAATAGCAGAATGCAGAGTCAGAGCAGAGGAGACAAACGATCTGTTATTGTACAGAGGAGGAAAATGAGACTCAGAGATGCTGAGGACCCAGCTCCTTGGTGGCAAAGCCGGTCTGAAAGCTCAGTCTCTAACCCTGAACTCTTTGAGATTCTCTGGAGGGTTCTGTGTTTGTTTCTACGGCTGCTTCAACCACAAACAGCACACATTTATTTCCTTACGGATCTGGAGGTCAGAAGTCTCAAGTGGTCTGCAGGGCTGTGTTCCTTCCGGAGGCGCTGGGGACAATCTGTTTCTGTGCCTTTTCCAGCTTCCAGAGGCCACCCACATCTTTTTGTTCACGACTCCCTTCCTCCATCTTCAAAACCTGCAAAGCAGCATCTTCAAACCTCTCTCTCTCTCCCTCTGCGTCCTTCTGTCAGACTCTGACCCTCTGCATCCCTCTTAGAAGGGCCTTGTGATGCCATCAGTCCCACCAGGATAACCCAGGATAATCTGTCCATCTCAAGATCCTTACCTCCATCACATCTGCGAAGTCCCATCTGCCTTATAAGGTAACATATTCACAGTTTCTGGGGATTAGCATGTGCAGGTTTTGGGGAGGGCACTTATTAAGCCGACCACAGTTCCATCCTTTCACTATTCCTGGCAGGGATTTGCTAGTCTCAGCCTGTTTTTGCTGCGTCACAGATCGCTGGTGACTGCTGTGGCAGAGAAGGGCACTATGTCTGCTTTCTCTGAGCTTGTTTCTCCAGCTGGTCCCTTCCCAGTTTTGCTAAGGGACAAGGAATTGTCCTTTGACCCCTCAGGGCCATATCGACTCGAGGGAGAGAACTTCCTTAAAGGCTGATATGCGCCTGTGTCCACTCCCTTTCTGTCCTACCTGCTCTGTGTCTGCTGGGTCTGGGTGGCATTTCCCAATCATCCTACAATGGGGGGATGGGATGCTAAGAAATACTGTTCAGTCATCCTGCATCGTTCAACTCGGCTCTGACTAGAGAGCCCTGCAAAGCAAGGTCTTTGTATTTTCCCAACTAAATAAATGTGTTTTATTTCCAACTTGGGCAACATCTGGCACTCAGAAGACAGGGTGGATGGCCCAAGAAGCATTTGCAAACGCCTTTCTCCTCTCTCATCACCCAGTGATTTACTGTGTGAGGTCCAGGAATTTGTCCCCTTCTCCTATTTTTCTAAGAAAAAACTATGGTGGCTCTAATGAGAAACGTCTTGGGGCCAGCCTGGTGGTGTAGTGGTTAAGTTTGTGTGCTCTGCTTTGGCAGCCCAGGGTTCATGGGTTCGGATCCCAAGCACGGACCTACACACTGCTCATCAAGCCACGCTGTGGCAGTGTCCCACATACAAAACAGAGGAAGACTGGCATAGATGTTAGCTCAACAACAATCTTCCTCAGCAGAAAGAGGAAGATTGGCAACAGATGTTAGCTTAGGGCCAATCTCCCTCACCAAAAGAAAAGAAAAGAAATGTCTTTACTCCCATGTTTCCACATAGGCCAGTGGTTTTCAGCTCCCAGGAGGTTTTGTACCCCCTGCCCAGGGGGCATTTGGCAATATTTGGAGGTATTTTTGGGTTCTAACAGCTTGGGAAGGGGGCAGCTATTGGCGTATGTTGGGTAGAGCCAGGGAGAGAGATAAACATCCAACAGTGCACAGGACAGCCCCCCAACAACAAAGACTCATCTCGTTCAAAATGTCAGCAAAGTTGCAGTTAGGAAACCCCGTCTCAGCCCCAAAGGGGATGGAAAAATGTCCCAACAATTTCAGTCTCTTTCTCCACCAATTTACGTGGTCGTCTCCATGGGACAGGGAGCGAGTAATCCTGTTTGCCAGAATAGGGGACAATTACGGAGACGCATCAATAAGCAGGCAGGGTCTTTGTTCTCCGAAAGCTTCGAACACAAGAACCAGGCTGTCTGCTTCCTCCGGTCTCCTCCGCCCTCGGACACAGCGAGGCTTCTTTCTCCTGTCCTGTTGCCGACCCCTGCGGGAAAAATAATAGGCAGGCCACCCTGCTGGGGCCAGGAGGCGGGGAGAGGCTGCCTCTCACTGATGGCTGCAGCCTGTCCTTGCGGCTCCTGCCAGTGTGGCCTCCAGACCTGTGCTGAATGCTCTGCCATGGTTGCGTAAACAAAACATGTATCCTTTTCAAGGTTTAGATTTGGAGCCGGAGGCCTGAGAGCTCTGCTCTAAGCTACTTTCCGTAAAAGCGGAGGACGAGGATTTGGTGGGGATGGGGTGGGAGAGGGCAAACCATCCAAAAAGCTCATGGTCCCAGCTCTTTGTGTAAATGTCCTTTAGCCAGGAGGGGAAAAGGAAGGCATTTTGATCTGAATGCTTGGCACTTTGCGGTCCCGGTGACTTCGGTCTGGAGCACAGGTAAACAAAGACAAGCAGGCAGGGCTATCTCTTGCTTTTTATTCCCCAGCCCCCAGGGACGACCGGGGTCTGAGCAGGGCCAGCGAAAGCTCTCTTACAAACAGACTTTTTCTCTGTAAGCCACGTGGTCCATCAAGCAAGACTTCTTCGGACTTCATCTCAGCTTGAACCCAGTGATTGCCGTACAAGCCAGTCAGGTCCTCGCCACCAGGAAAATAGACGGCCGAGAGGAATTTTGACATTAGATTGGAGCAGAAAAGTCTTCCTTCTTCCGATGACAAAAAAAAAAAGGGCCACTGCTTCCTGTTTAAGAGAGAAGTTTTGTTGTTATGTAAGCTACATGGTTATAGAGGATTTTAATTCTTCCTTTAAATGCGGAGAAAAACAATAATTTTGAAATGGCTTCATTGATCAAAACTTAACTACTGGCGGCAAACATTTATTCACACCACAAAAGGCGCGAGCATCCTTTATCTTAAGAAGAATATTATCTTGTTACAGTTAATAGCTATTGAACTTCCTACTGTGTCTGAGGCACTGTTAAAGGGCACTGAAAATACGTTGTGTAACTTAATCTTCACCCCAATCCTCAGCCAAGGGTGCTGTTATTACCTTGATTTGATAGATAAGGAAACTGAGGGTCAGAGAGGTGAAGTAACTTGTCCAAAATCACACAGCGGGTAAAGTGTCAGAGAAGGAATTTGGTTTTTTTTTTTTTTTTTTTGAGGATTAGCCCTGAGCTAACGTCTGCTGCCAATCCTCCTCTTTTTGCTGAGGAAGACTGGCCCTGAGCTAACATCCGTGCCCATCTTCCTCTACTTTATACGTGGGAGGCCTTTATACGTGGCATGGCTTTTGCCAAGCGGTGCCATGTCTACACCCAGGATCTGAAACGGCAAATCCCGGGCCACCAAAGCGGAATGTGCGCATTTAACCACTGTGCCACCGGGCCAGCCCCAGAAGGAATTTTGAACTCAGATTTGGCTGACTCCACTATCCCAGACTGATGCTCCACATTTTCACATGCAGACTCTATCTTGGGAGAGACGAGAACCCCACTCTCCGGTTCTCTTTTCTCGTAATGTCTTGGATGAGTTTTGGTGTCAGACTCATGCTGGACTCACACAGTGCATTAGGAAGTGTTCCTCCGTCTCCAATTTTTTGGAAGAGTTTGTGTAGTATTGGTATTATTTCTTTCTAAAATGTGTGAGAGAATTCCCAAGCGAAGCCAACGGAGCCTAGAGTTTTCTTTGTGGGAAGGTTTTTTTTTTTTCTTTTTCTTTTTTTGCTGAGGAAGATTTGCTCTGAGCTAACATCAGTCGCCAATCCTCCTTTTTTTTTGGCGTATGAAGGTTAGCCCTGAGCTAACATCTGTGCCAATCTTCCTCCATTTTTTTTGTATGTGGGACACCACCCCAGCATGGCTGGTGGTGGTATAGGTTCACACTTGGAATCCAAATGCATAAACCCGGGCTGCTGAGGCGAGTGCGTGGAACGTAAACCACTCGGCCACAGGGCTGGTCCCTATGGGAAATTTTTAAGCTACAATTCAATAGATACAGCACTATTCAGATTATCTATTTCATCTGGAATGAGCTTTCATAGATTGCGTCTTTGAGAGAGTTTGTCCGTTTCAGCTCAGTGGTTGAATTTATGGACACAAAGCTGTTCATACTACTCACCTTATTATCCTTTAAATATCTGTGGAATCTGTAAGGAGATCACCTTTCTCATCCCTGATATTGGTACTTACGTCCCCTTTCTCTTTCTTGATCAGTCTGGCTAGACGTTTATCAATTGTACTGATGGTCTCAAAGAATCAGCTTTTAGTTTTATTGGTTTTCTCTATTTTCTGTTTCCTATCACACTTATTTCTGCTCTGATATTCATTGTACCCTTTCTTCTGTTTCCTTTGAGTCCAGCTCAGTCTCTGTGTTCTATTTTAAGGTAGAAACCGAGGTCACTGATTTGAGACCTTCCTGGTTTTCTAATGAAGGCATTCATCATTATCAAATTTCTCCTAACTACTGCTTTTCACAACACTCCACATCTTTTATATGTTGTGTTTTCATTTTCACTCAGTTCAAAATACTTTCCAATTTTCCTTTGGATTTCTTCCTTGACCCATGGGTTATTTAGAAATATGCTATTAAGTTTCCAAATATTTGGAATTTTCCAGAGATCTGCTATTAATTTCTAATTTAATTCCATTATAATGAAAACATACTTTGAATGACTTGAATCCCTTTGACTATATTGGCACTGGTATTTTGGTCCAGGATCTAGCCCATATTGCTAAGTGTTCTTTGTGGATACTTGAAACACATTGAAAAGAATGTGTGTTCCACCGCTGGTGGGTGGAGTGGTCTGTAAATATTTTAATTCAGTGAGGTTGGTTCGTGCTGTTCAAGTTTTCCGTATCCTTGTTGATTTTCCATTTACTTGTTCTATCAATTATTGAGAGAGGAGTTTGAAATTTCTAACTACAGTTGCGGAATTCTTCATTTCTCTGTTTTGGCTTTGTGTTTTGGCTCTGTTTTGAGGACTGTTATTGGGTACATAAACATGTATGTCCTCCAGAGTAAAGGACCCATTTTTGTTTTCGGTGAGGAAGATTGGCCGTGAGCTAACATCTATTGCCAATCTTCTTCTTTTTGCTTGAGGAAGATTGTCACTGAACTAACATCTGTGCCAATCTTCCTGTATTTTTTTTTTTTTTGTATGTGGGATGCTGCCACAGCATGGCTTGATGCACCGTGTGTAGGCCTGTGTCCAGGGCCCGAACCTGGGAACCCCAGGCCACTGAAGCAGAGCATGCAAACTTCATCACCACACCACTGGGCCACCCCTGGACCCATTTATTTATTGTGAAGAAAACTTCTTTATTCTTTGCTCTGAAATCTATTTTCTCTGATGTTAACATAACTGCTCCAGCTTTTCCTAAGAATAATATCATGATATATCTTTTTCTGTCTTCTAGTTTGACTAACCTATTTGTATACTTAGATTTAAAGTGCATTTCTTGTATTTCCAGCATATAGTTAGGTCTTGCTTTTTTTTTTTTTCATACTGGCCTACTCACCTTTTAATAAGAATGTTTAGACCATTTAAATTTAATATGATTATTAATATAGTTAGGTTCGTGTCTATCATCTTGCAATTTGTTTTTTATCAGTCATTTGTTTCTCTTTTCTTCTGTTCTTTTTTCCTTTTGTTGAATTGAGTATTTTTTTATGATTTCCATAAAAAACCAGCTTTATTGAGAAATAATTCACATACCACAAAATCCAGGCTTTTAAAGTGTACTATTTCAGTGGGTTTTAGTAAATTCAGAGTTGTTCAACCATCACTACTATCTAATTCCAGAACATTTTCATCAACCCTGAAGAAAGCCCATACCCATTATGCAGTCACTCTCCACAGCTAACTCTCCCCAGTCCCTGGTCGTCACTACTCTACTGTCTGTCTCTAAGGATTTGTTTGTTCTGGACATTTCATGTAAATATAATCATAAAACACGTGTCCTTTGTGATAGGGTTCTTTCACTTGGCATACTGTTTTGGGGGTTCATCCATGGTGTAACACGTATCAGTACGTCATTCTTTTCTATGACTGGATAATATTCCGTGGTACAGATACCCTACGATTTGCTTTTCCATCCATAAGTTGACGGATACCTGGGCCGTTTCAGTTTTTTGTCTAATGTGAATAGTGCTGCCATCAACATTTATGTACACGTTTTTGTATGGATGTATGTTTTCAAATTTCTTGGTATAACTAGGAGCAGACCTGCTGTCCTATGGTAGCTATGGTTAACATTCTGAGAAATTACCAAATTGTTTTCCAAAGTGGCTGCCCCATTTTACAATCCTGCCAGCAATATACTAAGATTCTAATTTCTCCATGTGCTTGCCAACACTTGTTATAGTCTGTCCGTTTTATTATACCATTGCAGTGGGCGTGCAGTGGTATCTCGGCATGGTTTTGGTTTGCATTTCCCTCATGACTAATGATATTGGACATCTACTCATGCACTTATTCATCATTTGTTTATCGTCTTTGGAGAAATGTCTCTTGAACTCCTTTCCTCATTTTTAACTTGAGTTGTTTTTTTATTGTTGAGTTGTAAGAGTTCTTCACATATTCTGGTTACAACGTTCTCATCTGATACACAATTTGCAAATATTTCTCATTCTGTGGGTTGCCTTTGAACTTTCTTCACGTCATCCTTCAAAGCAAAAAAGTGTTTAGTTTTGTTGAAGTTCAATTTCTCCATTTTTTCTTTTGTCAATTGTGTTAGGATGTCATATCTAGGAAGGCTTTGCCTAATACAAGTTTACAAAGCTATACTATTTTTTTTCTAGGAGTTTATACTTTCAACTCTTACATTTTGTTTGATGAAACATTTTGAGTTCATTTTTGGTGTGAGGTTGGGATCCAATTTCATTCTTTTAACTTCTGAATATCCATTTATCCGAAATCATTTCTTGAAAAGACTATTTTTTTCTCCATTGGGTTAGCTTGGTACCTTTGTCAAAAATCAATGGGCCATAAACGTGAGGGTTTATTTCCGGACTCTCAGTCATACTTCATTGATCTATACTTCTAGCCTTATGCCAGTACCACACTGTCTTGATTACTGTAGCTTTGGAATAAGTTTTGAAGTTATGAATGTAAGTCTAACTTTGTACTTCTTTTTTAAGATTGGTTTGGCTATTCTAGGTCATATGAATTTTCAGATCAGCCCACCAATTTCTGAAAAAAGTCCTGCTGTGTTAATGATAAGGATTGAATTAAATCTGTAGATCACTTTAGGGAGCATTGCAGTATAGTCATGACCCCCGAGAAGATGTCCAAGTTCTAACCTGTGACTGTCTCACCTTACATGGCAAAAAGGACCTTGTAGATGTGATACAGTTAAAAATATTAAGATGAGAAGGTGACTCTGGGTTATCCTGGTGGACCCAATGTCCTTTAAAGTAGGAGGGTCTGAGTCAGAGATGGAGATGTGATGAGGGAAGCAGCTGTTGGAATAATGCCGCCACAAGCCAAAGTCTGTGGGCAGCCACTAGAAGCTGCCAAAAAAATCTCAAATTGACCTGGAAATGGAGGCTATGGAGGTGAGCAAAAAGAAACAACAACTAAACAATCTCTACTCTAGTGGAGCTTACAGACCTTAATCAAGTAAACTTATCTAATCATAAAGTGCTCCAGAGGGAGATGAGAGCTTATAACGGCTGTCTTAGGTTTAATATGCTGGGAGCAGGAGGTAGGCCTCAGATGCAGTTGCTCAGCAGAAATGTGACAGAAAGAGGAGGGCTGGAGCCAATGAAACGGGCGAGGAGCACACTTCAGGCAGAGGAAACGCACATGCAAAGGCCAGGAAGCGAAAAACGGACTTCCGCTCCGGCTCCAGTTTGCATCTCAGAGTATGTGGGGAGACTGGAGGAAGAGCTGCTTCGTGGCCTTATTTCTCACCATCGTCTTGGAGGCCCTGCTGTGATACTGGAGTCAAGCCCAGGGGCTCACTTGCTTGCTTTTAGAAGCCAGGTGTCTCTCTCTTTATCCTCTTGCGAGCCCCACCCCCACACCAGATCATTTTCTGTCACTCAGCAGGTCCCACAAGTGCGTGGCTTCCAACACTCAGTTCCCTGAACCCCAGGGTGTGAACCGACCGGGGTTCTTGAGCGTGTTACTTCTCATCTAAGTACCTAGCACACTTGTACTGCCCGTGGCTTCTCCTGAGCCTTTGAGGCCACCGGAGGTCGTATTCGCAGGCTTGGTATAATAAGTCATTGCCGTGCCAGCTCAAGGTAATTAATTCTAACACCACGAACTACTCGAGACTAATTCCACTAAACTATATTGTGAAACCAGGACAAAAAAAAAATCTTACTGTCACTTAACTTTCTACACCTGGTGCTTTTTGTTCCATGCTGTCATTTACTTCTCACCACCAGCCTATCAATTAGATACTATTGCTCTTCTCATTTTACAGAGTCTCGGAAACTAAGGCCCAGAGAGGTCTGCAACGTCACACAGCTTCAGTGCTGCAGCTGGCATTCGATCCCACGTCTAAGTTATTACCAAGACCATGTTCTTTCCGGTATCCTCCTTGAGCTATGCTTTTGGTGCTGGAACTGTATTTTACAGCCCAAACTTAACTAACCCTTCTTATTACCAGAGAATTGTTGCAACACGCTTTTACAGCTGTATTTATTTAAATTGCATGATTTCTGTCCTTTGGCCCTATTGCATATCCTGGCACTGCTGATTCTCTGGTCCAGGGTGATACACTGGGGGTCTCTGTGCAAAGCCGTCTGCCTCCCAGAAGACCTAACTAGCAAAAACGATAACCGAAAGTCAGTTGCTGATCCTAATTGCTTTGCCCGCTGAACACGTCTCAGATCAAATACCATTTTGTCCTCTTTTTCCCCTTTAGGGGGGAATTAATTAGGCTCTAATTACACCGACAGAAAAAATAGAAGCTACAATAAAATTATTTTTTTTTTTTTAAAAAAAAGCTATTAACAAGTTCTGAGCACAGAGCTTGTTATAACCCGGGGAATGAGACTCATTTGAATTTTACGACCTTTCCATTTACATTTTTTTTTTTATGGAACCTTTTCTTACAATCCTCAATACGTCTTCCTTCTATGGTATAATCATCCTCGGGAATTTTCAGGTGTTAAATTAGATACTTGAGCGCTCCCTTCCTCTTCCTGCCTTCAGTTGGAGCATCGTGTATCCCATGAGGCAGTTTAGGAATAATTTTTTTGAAACTGATTTAAAAGTTCACACCAAGTTCTCTCCATCTGGAAGGAAGCCTGACTTGCAGAGCCCCTCTGGTCCAGGCAAAATGAGATGGGAGCCAAAGTGTTCCTCGTGAGAGAGAAACTTTACAAGTGTATGGCAAGTAGGACTTCTCACCACAGCAAGGGGACTCGATTCTTTCTCCCTTTAAACGGGAGCCGGCCACGCAGACAGAGCTGCGCTGCTGTGAAGATGGAAAGGATCTTTCGAGGAGGAGGAGGAGACGCCTTCTGGCTGTGCAGTAGCCACAGCACTGCCCTGAAGCCACAGCTTGGAAGAGAAATGGTCCCAGGAGGAGACGTGATCCGCCAAGTCACACGATGAGGGGCGCAACCGTGCCGCAAACCCACACCGGGACCCATCGCACAGTTTCTCTATCACACACAGCTGGGTCACCTGGTGGGGTCTTTAGAATTCAGATTCTCAATCCCAAGCCTCCAGCTATGGAATCGGAACGTCTAGTGGGCTCGCCGGAATCTGTATTTTTCAAATGCTTCTGGAGAGATTCTGATGACTAGCCAGGCACGGGAGTCGTCGGACTAAAATGGCAAGACCAGGTGAAAAACACAACTTCTCAGGCAAGAGAAGTGCACCGGGTGTCCCAAAGAGCGGAGAAGAATGAAACACACCCCTCAGAGCCTGGAGTTTCCAGTCTAAGTGGTTCCCACAGGGGAATTTCTTTGAAATCTTCTCATTTATCCTAAAAAATCATATAATTTGGGATTCCACTTTAATAATAACCATTATATAAATATATGTGTATATCTCTGTGTGTGTGTGCATGTATATGTGTGTATGTATACCCCAGATATTAGCTGATTCCAGAAGATCTGTTGCATTTCCTAGAACAGCCCATGCTCTAGCCAGTGGACACACATAGCCTGTCCCAAGATTTCTAGAAATCCCTGGTGGGATAGGAGTGGGTGGTTATATCTTCCAGTTTATCTCCAGGCTCTAAATTCCTGCTTCCACTAAATTTGTTTCTGGATCCTCTCATTATTCCACGGCTATCATCTCTACTTTTTGATGAGATGTTAAGTGACCCATACTTGATTTCTACTAATCCATTCTCACAAGCTATTGGTCTCTACGGGCACACTCTAAAACTGATTATTTGGGGAAAAATGGGGAGAAATGCATGGAGGAAGGACAGTGATGTGCTGGACCTGGCTCTGTGTGCACAGACTCACAAGAGCCAGCCATTAAATTTTCAGGAATTTTGCAATCTGGTTGTTAAACTTGGCCATCATTAAAAATTAAATTATATAAACTTATAATTAAGTAAAATACATTATTAATAAAGGTAATAAATATTAACTCACTCCATTTTATTATCTATGCTGTTGAAGTTATTTGTCTACTATATTTGTGTGGGTGAAATACCGTAAAATGGGCTGCTATTGCATCTCTTCCCAATTCTTTGTTCAGTGATTTCACATTGGTAGAATGAAATTGGCCATGGTGCAAGTGTTTATATCATATAAATTGGCAAAGCTACAAATTGTACACACTACAAATCAAAGCTTGATTTATTGTTTTGTTGACTGTCTAGATTCAAAAATTATTGGAGGTGGGGCTGACCTGGTTGTGTAGTGATTAAGTTCACAGACTCTGCTCTGGCAGCCCGAGGTTTGCAGGTTCGGATCCTGGGCTTGCACCTATCACCGCTCATCAAGCCACCCTGTGGCGGCATCCCACATAAAATAGAGGAAGGTGGGCACAGATGTTAGCTCAGTGAGTCTTCCTCAAGCAAACAGAGGAAGATTGGCAACAGATGTTAGCTCAGGGCCAAACTTCCTCACACACACACACAAATTAATGGAGAATATGTTAATAATTCTAATTAAACTTGAGTCTGTCATATCTGCGACTAGTATAAAAAGTTGAAGAAATTTTTTTTCAGTATTTGAAAACTATTACCCCATTCAGCAAACTAGTTACACGTCTATTGACAAATGAGTGAAGTTCTGACGTGTCTCCCTTCTGTATTCATTTCCATCTTATGCATCAACATGAATGAATATCAACCAACATTCATGTGAGAACTATCCTTGTAATCATATATATATATATATTTGTTGCCTGATTTTGTCAAGTTATGGTTGAATTGCAACCACAGATCAGCTAGAGATACAAGAATTCTGAAAAATTCAAGAAAGCATTTTGACAGAAGCAATTGGCCAAACGGTAAAGAAGAGTGCATATTTTGTTACCATTTGTAAATTGTGTGCTACACATCCTTTATATTTGTAAAGTTTATAATAAACTTACGTATGTTTCCCCAGAGAGCTAGTTGTTAAACGTTTACCAGCTAAGAAGGGAAGGCTTTTATATCATAATATAAACACATTGAACAGTAAGCATCCATAAGTATATACTTTCTCACCTCAGAATGGGTCATTTTTCTTCTCCCTCCCTCTCAGGTGCAAAAACTAACTGCTTCCTTTATCTTCTGCAAAGCTATTTAATCATCTCTTTCACTGCGATATTGGACATTGGTGTGTTACCACCCAAACATCCATGTCCCTTCTTCCCATCAATTGCATCTTACTCTTTCATTGGGAATGCACAGCTCCTTCATCCTCAGTTTTATTGTTTGGGTGGAATTAGCCCCATTCCCCAACTATAGGGATCGGCTCTGTTGGGTTAAGCCATTCAGCCTGTTCCCACTTCCTGCCACAGTGATTGGTTTGGAGTTGAACACATGACCCAACTTGGGCCAATGAGAAAAAGGGAATCCTAGGACTTAAGGAGGAGATGGAAGAAATATGCTCCTTTTCTTTGGACAATGTAGTGTAAGATAAGAACTACTTCAGTCATTTATTATCACAAAGAGAGAGCTCAGAGCTGGGGAAGAGAGACTACCAGAACCTGAGGATGAAGCCAAACATCATAGAAAGCAAAGAGGATAGACGAAACCTGGATCCTTGGTAAAGTCATTTGAGCTACTAGATGAAGTCTTAGTAAAACCAGACCTTCCTGATTTTTAGGTACAAGAGCTAAAAAAATCCCCGTTGTTTTTAAGGCCAATTTGAGTCAAATTTTCTGTCACTTAAAACTAGAAATATCCTTAACTTTCACATTTGTTTTGGCTCCTAACCTCAGGGCCTCACTTTCCACCCCAAGGCTATAATAAAGCCTTTGGATAAACACAGGTATTTTCTTCCCAAGAGAAATTCTCTTCAAGCCGATAAGATAAAAAAAACTTAACTTCACTACATAAAAGTAGTGTGTCTAATAATTTATCATCAAGCAAAATGAATATTCTAGAAAGTGGCACTGTATTTATTCCGTGGCTTCTGAGTACCTGCTAGCAGAATCGTCTACTACAGGGATGTGGTTATTTCAGTTTGAGAAAGAAGCCTGGCGCTAAAGCACTAAGCCACCACTTGCATCTCAGATCGTCAACTCTAGGTTGACTATTCACATGTTTTATGCCAGTCACAGAGGAGGATGTTGAGAGATTTGGAAGGAGAACGCAGTAATTTAAGGGAGGTGAAGGATAATAGGAATAATAATAATAGCAAAATCTTATCCAGTGCTTGCTATGTGCCAGGCTCTGTGCTAAGTGCTTTCCATGAGTTAATCCTCACCGCCTTTCTAGGAGGTAGGCATTGGCCTCCCCCATTTATAGGTAAATGGAAATGCTTGCCCAAGGTCACACACCTTGGCTTCTGAGTCTGTGCTCTAACCACTAGGTTGTATTGCTTCTCCACTTTGTGCTTGGGAGAAAATTGGGGAAAATGGAGATGTATCTGGATCCAGTTCACAGGAATAATGAGTCCAGGCGAGGATCGCCTCTGAGGCTTTGAGAGTAGTTGTGGAATCCTGGCATCCACAAAAGATGTTTAATTAACGCAAGCAAAGAGACCAAATGCCATTCATGCTTGAAGGGAGCAGGAGGCAGAATCAGAGAGGCAGCCAAGAACTCAATTTCCATGGAGCAAGATAAGGCCGTCAACAGTCAAGGATCAAAGGTCAGAAAGACGTGGAACATGTCAGCAAGTGGAATGAGCAGGTTGAAGACATTGGTTCAGAATGGAGATTAGACACAATGAGAGGGCACCAAAGGATGATTTTTATGAAGCAAAGTAGGAAAGGCCTAACGGTTGAAGGCCATGTACTTAGAGGAGTTCAGTACTATATGTTGCCACAATAATGCTATGGCAAAAACCATGCCAAAACTCAGCCTCCTACAACAGTGAGCATTTATTTCTTGTTTGCAGATTTGTGGACCAGCTGGGGTTCAGTTGATCTAAGTTACGCTCTGCTCCAAGCTGCAAGCTGGGTTCAGGTCAGTTCCACGTGTCTCCCACCCTCTGTGGCCCAGCAGGGGAGCCAGGGCAGGCTTATGTCATGGCAATGATAAAAGCATGAGACAGCAAGTCCAATCATACAAGCACATTTCAAGTCTCCACCGTATCTTGTCTGCTAGCATCCCATTGGCCAAAGTCACTCCCATAGCCAAAAGCAGAGGGTAGGGGAAGACTGCCCACCATGTGGCCATGGCAAGGGGATGGGTGTGTAATACTGTTCTGAGGGAGGGAATAATTAAGACTATTACCCAATCTACTACAAGTCCCAAAGATAAGCTTTGCCTTACAGTGATGTGAGGATCTGCTCTGAAGAGGAAAGCGAGGTATGACACAGTGTGCTTGGCATTGGAGAAGGAAAATGGGGAAGAACCCACAGAGGTGAGCCGGTTTATGGGAGAGCAGGGCAGGTGAATGGGGAGATGGGGTTGCTCTTTCCAGGCCTTGGTGAATGTAGGCACATGACCCATGGCTGTTTCTAAGGCAGCTCAGTGGAAAGACTCACTCAAGACATCTATCAAAACTGTGCTCAGACTAGTTATAAACTAGCAAAGGTGCGACATTAGTGGCTATAGATAGACAGTTAGGCGTCTCCCATTTCTGAGGATTCTAAGGTCACTGTACTACAGACTAAGCACAGCCAGCCCAACAGAAGGTTAACTCTGCGTACAGAAGCTTTCTATGTGTTGCGCTGGCTCCCTTAGGTCCATTTCTTACAGAAAGCATGCAATGATCAGAGTGACTGTTTCCTTGCCAATTTCACCTCCTCCTTCTTGGACAAGCCTCTTCATGCCTCTCTTTCCACTAGAGAATGCAGCCATGACCAAAGACAGGCCCCATAGCCCAGGGATCTGCATTCGCGACTCCCTGAGCTAAATGGTCTTGACCACTTTTATTTGGCTCTCTGAATCTGAGACCACAAGCAATATTCCTTGGGGGTAAGGGCACCCTGGTTAACTTTTATTGGATATCAGAGTCCGAAAGCGTAAGGTATCTACTGCTACATAAATGTCAACATCTGGTCTTCATTTTGCACCAGCACCTTCAAAAAGCCACAAAAATACCCAATTTTAGATCAGTAGTTCTTGATCCTAACTGCACATTAAAGTCACCTTCAGAGCTGTGATATCATAGACGCCTGGTCCGTTCTCAGGGAACATTTAAATCAGGATCTCAGGGTAGGGAGGGTGCCTGGACATTGTTTTTTTTGTCGATTTTTAAGCTTTGCAGATGTTTCGAATGTGCAGCCAGATGTGAAAATCACTCTTTTAGACTCTCCAGTTTAATCAGCTTGGAGCTGTATCGGTCTGGTGATTCCTCTTATAAAATTCATTGTGAAAATATAAAATATGTTCATGTTCATTCAGTGTTCAGTTTTGAAAAATGTAGCTTCTTCAGAAGATCAGAACGTTATTTTTCTTTGTTTTGAAAGTTCTGCCCTAATCTTTGGCCAAGAGCAAGGTGGAGGCACGTGTTTTCAATGGTAACATTAACAATAAGTAACAATGGTGATGACGATGATGAGCAAGTGTCAGGACATCTTGGCCAACTGTGCGCAGACACAGAATATTATAGGTTTTTCTTTTTTTTTCTCCTCAGGAATTTATGTGCATATTAATACACATGGAGGCTTTTGTTTTATAATCAAGGAAGAACTGGGTTGGGGGGGTATTTTCTTGGATCAAAGGCCAGTGGGAGAGACAAAGAAGACAACCATGAGGGGACTCCGTGATGTCTACCTTCTCCAGGCCTCGTGGACTGCTTCTTGTATGTGCTAGAAACTTATCAACTGCCCTGTCCTTAGGTACTTGGTGGGTCTGGGTATTTTCAGAGTTATTTCGGGGCAGATGACAAAGTGTAAGATAAAGTTGAGAAGACCATTCTCCCTCCTTCCAACCTGAGCCCTCTAGAGCATCCTTGGTCAGAAACGGTCATCCCCATTTCACAGCGGAGACAACTGAGGCTCAGATCAAGTAAGGGATTGCCCAGCATCACTCAGTTAGGAGAGATGAGCTGAGATTTGAACTCTGCTCTCCCCAACCCAAAATTATTTGCTGATTTGAAGACGGAAAACCATGGTATTTCGGGGGACTGGAAACAGAATAATAGAAATATTTTTATCTTTAGTTAAAACCCTCTGACATCAGTTTCTCTGGACATTTAAGGATGACTCCTTGTTGAGAAATATCTTCAAGTTGTTTCTAAGACATCAGCAAACCCTATGACTTCATTCTCTCCGGACAACCCACTCCTGTGGAAAGAACATGAAAACACTGGGCTCATGTTTGCAACAAGAAATGGAACGGCTTCCTTGCCAAAAAGCCTTATGCCCTTTAGTTTTTCCACTAAGGAGTGAAAATGGGAACAGAAAACAGAGACTTCAGGCGGCAATGACCTTGCCTAGCAGTGCTTCTTGCCTTAGAATCTAGAGGCTGCCTTGGGAGTCACCGTTACAGAACAGAATCGACATTGCATTCATTTTCCCACCAAGAAGGTCCTGGATGGTTAGGAATTTGCACTGAATGGCCAGGTTGGAGAATTTATTTTCAAAGTTGACCCCGACATGGAAATCCCATAGCTGAATAGTCTGGTCATCTATTTGCATTCTGCTCTGATTTCTTTCTCAGGCTCTGAGCTGGCTTGGTATTACAGTTTTACTTTTTATTTTTCCTCTGCAGCTCCCAAATGCAGCCTTGGCACTCTCTCCTCTATTATAAACCTCATTTTGCTATAATTAGGGGTTAATTAGTTAGACATCCTTAGATTCTGCTGCAACACCCCGGTCAGTGAACCTGACCGAATGCCAAGGAAGCTGGCGGGCATGCCAGTGGTGCAGAGATGCGGCTTTCTGCTACAAATGCATTTACAGCATATTAACCTAAATTTCTTATTTCTTTTCTGAAGCACCGAGAGCAACACGGGAAATGATATAGACATTCCAGGAAGGAATGGTGGGGGTGTGGGGAGAACCGGCCTTTCTGTGATGAAGTAAATTGTTCCCCACTGCTGATTTACCCGGGAGATTATTCTGCATTATCTATTATTGGAATGGAGTGTCAAAATATTTCTTTTTCTCAAACATGTTAGAGGTTGTGAAACACATTTCCATTGAAAATACCTGGCCATGATTTCTCAGCTAAGGAAATAACCATCTCTAAAGTTATCTGTGGAAGTCAGGGAGCCAATAATGTTTGGCTACTGTGACGTTTATTTGGCTTAATGGGTTCCTTCCTGAGAATTTAATGTCTTTTCCACACACCGCCACTACAAAGGGATTGAAACTGACATACGTCCACCCGCGGGTGCATCCTTCTCTTTAGATTATGTGAAAAATGAGCCCAATTGCAATTCCCTTGTTATGTCCACTCACCTAACATTGAACAAATGTCTCTTTGAGGACCTGTTGTCTGCTGAGCACCCCATTCTCTCTTTCAGCAATATCATTGCTTTCCTGTCTTCCCAAGTCCCTCAAAGTTTGCAGCCTTTATTCTGTCCCAGGCTTCTCAGGTCCACCCTGACGTACAGCTTCCAGGAATCACCTCCAGGTCCTGCCCCCACTGCCCCCTCATCTGTACAGGCCCCCTCTTATAACACAAATGAGAACAAAAATCATACAGTTATGATTTTTTAAAAAATGGAATTTAACAAACATTTAACTACACCTATGGCGCCGTTTGCAATGTAAAGATGTGGATGTCGTCTTGCCTGTCTTCCAGGGCAGATGACTAAAGAGGGAGGCGTGCTCATACTCAGGGAGATATTCAAAATCTTTGATGACAGCCACGCGTGAGCATCCACAAATCAGAACAGACCATGGCTTCAGCACTGGAGCAGCCCCCCGAAGACCCCCATTTGTTAGCGAACCTGAAGTGAGTTCGCTCACCCGTTGTGCAGCAAGCCAATCTCTGACACCGGGTGTGGTGGAAGAAAGTAGGAACTTTATTTTTGCACAGCGCTGAGCAAGGAGAGAGGGCAGCTAACGCTGAAATCCCAAACTCCCCGAAAAGCTAAAAGGAAGGATTTTTATTGGGGGTTTTAGGTAGGGGAGGGGGAGCATATGGCCTTGCTGGTCGGAGCTTTCCCACCAGCCTGTCTTTGGCCTTGAGACACTTGCAGAGAGGAGGGAGCTCATGACCTTGCTGGTCAGAAGCTTTCCCACCAGCCTGTATCTCTTTGTAGGGAGGAGATAGTCCAGGTGCTTGTCCTTGACGGTGTCTGTCTCCATGGAGGATAGCGGATTCTGGAGGCAGGAAGCCAGAGAGTGAGCAGGGAATGAGTGTTTTAGTTTTAACCCCATATATGCTGGGTTTAATGTGGGGAAACTGATACCAGGGTCGGTATCACATTGAGCTGGCTAATCGCCCTCTATTGGCTGGAGTGTGAGACGTCCCGGGTGAGTGGCTGGCATGATGCAGGAAGGGAAGGGGGACCTAGAGATTTGGGACAGCAGGCATTTACCAATCGGAATGGTGGTGTTCCAGGGTTTAACCAACTTAGATAAGCATGCTAGTGCATGGTTGAATAACAGTCCTGCTTGGACAAAAATATAGGCTGTAAGCTTGTCTATGCAACAGAAACCACCTGGGGAACTTGTTAAAAATCCAGATTCTCAGCCCTACATTCCGGTGCTGATTCAGTGATCCTAGGGTGGGTCTTGGAATATGTATTTTAACAAAAGTCCTTAGTGACCGTGATAGGACCAGCTGCTAGACCTGGATCTGGAAATGACTGCTAACATCGTGGTCAAAAGAGCAGACCTTGGGGTCTGGTGGGTCTGGGCCATTGGCTTACACTCTCTGATCCTCAGTGCACCCACCTGTGAAATGGTGCTAATGATAGTGTTGTGAGGATTAAATGAGAAAACACTTCTGAAATAGCCCAGAAGTCCAGACCTGGCCCAGAGAAAGTGCTGTTCCTCTCCTCCCCTCCCCCACCCACTTCCCATCCAAGGAGGAAGAGGAACTTTTTTTTGGTGAGGAAGATTGGCCCTGAGCTAACATCCATGCCAAGCTTCCTCTACTTTGTATGTGGGACTCTGCCACAGCATGGCTTGATGAGCACTGTGTAAGTCCACGCCCAGGATCCGAACCTGTGAACCCTGGGCTGCCAAAGCAGAGTGCGTGAACTTAACCACCACGCCACTGGGCTGGCCCTGGAAGGGGGACTTTTAACTGAAACTTCTAAGGTGCTTCATAGGAATGATGACTCTTGGGAGCACCCTAGCTCTCATTAGTCAATATCTCCTAGTATGAGGTCTACAGTTTCAACAAGCACCCCCACATCGTTCTTATGTTCGCCAAATTAAAGACAAACAAAACACATTGCTCTAGTTGGAGAAAGAACAAACAGTTTCAGGTCGCAAGAGTGGGTTGCTACCCGCTCTGCTTATGTATGAAGAGTAATCCGGAACATGGCCAGCATTCATGATTTAGGCCCTGGAGGACTCAGGGCTCGAGCATCGAGTCTGCCTGTCAGTGCACTCCCGTCATCCGCTTCCCTCTGGGATGTTTAATCTCATTCAAATATGGATGTAAGCGCCGCCCCCCCCCCCCCCCCCCCCCCCCCCCCCCAGCCCACCGCCTGATACACCGTGAAGACGAAGTGAGCTAACGGATATGCAATATGTGTGCCTAAGACAGCGTTTTAATTAATGATGCAAATCAAGAGTCCTGTTGGTTGGGTGGGAGGCATCAATTTATTTTCTCCTTTCAGTTTAACCAAGATTTTATTTATCACTCTTTTCCTAATTATAAAAATACTGGGACAACAGTGGACAAGTTGGGAAATAGAGAAAAGCATAAAGTGGTTCAAAAAATGTACTTATCTGGGCACGATGACTAGATTGCCCAAAGGGCTTACTTATCAGGGCACGATGACTAGATTGCCCACCAGCCTTCCTGCTAAATCAGAGAAGATGGGTGTGTTCTTACACAGGGCCTTGAGCAGACCTGAAGGAGAGGAAGAGGATAGTGATGGGGCCAAGGGCACGAGCTCTGATGTGGGTTCCAATGGCTCAGGTGACTTCAGGCAACTCACTTAACTTCTCTTTGCCTCAGTTTCCTCATCTGTAACATGGGGATAATGCTTCTCCCTACTACAAGAGGATCTTACAAGGATTAAGCAAAATCAAACACATAAAGCTCCTAGCCTACTCACAAACCACTGGGTTATTATTTGAATAATACACGTTGACCCAGCGAGGAAAATCAGTTCACATAATGGCTATGCCGATTGTCTGCAGGTGTTGTCCATCCTGATCAGTCCATTTGCAGTCCAACATTTTGGCTGTCATCCCAGGAATAATGAAAGATGTAGCTAACATTTACCGAGCCCTTACTGGCCAGGCACTAATCGAAATGCATCATCACATTTAACCCTCAAAAAAGTCCTCTGGGACTACGATATAAAGGAGTTGGTATTTTATTTCTAACTTTTATTTTATTTTATTTTCCCTATCTAACCTGAAAAGTTTACCTGTCATGCTCCCGGCTCCACTCATACCACCCCAACCCAGATGTGCACACCCAGAGGAACATTTGGGTCCCTGCTGTTGCTTTGAAGGAGTCCTGTCTGCGACGCCAGCTTGATTGTTTGCTTCATGGCTAATTTTAAACATTTGTTTAATATGCAAATGATACCTCCCAGTGACAGCCTGGAAAGAAGTGCAAATGTCTTTCCCTCAAAATGACACAGCCCCGCTGCTGCTCCCACTCAGTTACTGTCGCTGTGTTACTTTACCTCGGGGCGCCGATTTACCCAATGATCTCAATGCCCCAACTTCAAGCGGGGCCACTGCTAACCCATACGCCTTTATGAGAATAAGCAAATAGCACCCCCTCTGGAAAGATAAATTAGAAGAAAGCACCACCACCACCACTTCTCCATCCCCAGCAGAAAGTCAGAAAAAGCTATTCCCACATTAGTGGTTGACCTAGGAAAAAGTACTCCAACATCATAGGGCACATCTTTGTGCAATGCACAACCTGCAAAACCTTATATGGCAGTCCTGACCCAGAGTCATTTGTATTTCTGAGTTACCCCATGTTGTGGAATAAAAAAATGTTATTTCAACAGCTGGCTCCAGAGAGCTTCTTCAGGTGAGAACTATGTTTGATGAGGAAAATGCCTTGGGGGTTACTTTTGTGTGAAAAGATTCTCCATGTGGAAGGAGATGGCTCCTTGGACAAAGGTGCTCTCTGTTTGGTTGGCAGGAATTGGTGGTTGTTACAGGGAGGATGGTTAGGCTGAGGTAAGAGGAGAGGGGATGGAAAGAAGAAGGAGACGGAGTAACAAGATGGGAAGATGGAGCCTGTAGAGAAAGATGGAGCCTGTAGAGAAAGACGGAGCCTGTAGAGAAAGGTAATCAGTGATAAGTGCCCCATGGCAGGGGGTCAGAGGGCATTTTTTTTAGGAGCAGGGATGTTTAATATTCCAGCTTGGGTTTGGGGGTATTGCCACATAAACCTCTGTTGCCTTAAAGCTTTGCCAAAAATCTGAGGAACATAACTTTGTCTTAGGAGAAGCGGAGGAGGTGAAAAACTGGGGGTTGCATGCTTTGTGGACAGTGCTTGCAAGACAGTGAGGTGGCCCTGAAACTCCATGAAAGGAGAAACACACAGACAGCGACCAGAGAAGCCGAAGAGCCAATCTGCATCAGGGCTCTCAGAGTCCTAGAGAGATGGGAAGCGACGCTGGCTCTCCCCACATAGGTGGGGTGGCAGTAAAGCCAATTTTGAATTTCAAAGGACAAAGTAACCCCAGTGGACATCAGGGTTTTCACGTCCGCCATGATCACAGAGTGTTGGCTCTCTGTCATCTCTCTCTTTCTCTGAATTACGATGAATAATTATAGTTCATAGCTACTGAGTATCTAATATGGACCAGAACTGAATAAACATGGTCTCAAACTTCAAAACAAACTTAGGCAAGTAAGTGTTTATGTCCACATTTCAGAGTTAATGGCCCTGAAACTCAGGGAGGTGAGTAAATTAACGCGTCCAAGTTCACAGAGGTGGTGAGCGACAGAGCCCAGAGAGGAACCCAGATCTCTCCAGCTCAGAGACAACGACATTTCAGCATCTCAAGGTGGTGAATCCCCATCTGTTAAAACTCTCTTTTCCAACCACTTCAGATCAAGTTCCTGGGGCTGGACCTAGGAAATGCTGAGAATTAGAAACTGACACACGTGGCAACTTTCCATTACCAGAATAAAATCCTGCAGATTTTGGAGACAGGCCAGGCTAACCAAGTAAGAGTCTGAATTTTAGTTCGGTTCTTAAGGAAAGCAAAAGAACAGGATGCTAGAGTAAAGGAAAGTTGAGTCTCCTGTTGGTTGAAGGAAGGCGAGCATCAGACCCAGGTGGGCACCACGAAAGGAGATGCCTTCCTCCAGTAAGGATGGAGGCTTTGCTGAGTGGCGGGCTCTTCCCAGCCGGCGTTCCCTTCACTCCAGGCGCGCATGGTCTAGCGTTTTGAAGAGAGGAATTGCTTTCATTTATGTGAAGAGCATGCAAAGTGTGCCTAATTGCCCTGCAGCATGGTGACAATGATGCTTATCACTAACGAGGTATCGGATCACCTTGCTTAGAAGTCGTATTTCATGTCGATGCTACATTCCGTCCATGTGTGCTGAGACTTCATGGCTTTTTAATCACATTGCAGGGTGGTCACAATTAGGTAGAGGGAAACATGCTATGCAGTAACGCCAATGAAAGGGAGAGGGAAAATATTGTTTTCTGTGTGCCAGGCACACGGTGGCAGAGGGGGCGGATGACTAAGAATCTGGCATTGTTTGCAAGTACCCTACTTGCTAGGGGATGGCATCACCCCTCCTGGGGAAACACCAGCCCAAATACAAACATGGCTGAGGCATGAGAGCTTCCAGAGAGAGGGCCAGAGGGAATCTGGGCACATCCTAATGACCTTCCAGAGAGAGGGCCAAGGAGGATTCTGGGAATGCGGGTCACAGTGGCATTCCAGAGAGAGAGAAAGTTGGGGGAGCTTCTGGGAATGTGGTGTTCCTCAGAAAGGGAGAATGGTGTTGAATTCTGGGAGCACAGCACCTACATGAGACTTCCATCTCCTCCACTCACAAGTTGAAGCCACCGACATCATCTAGGTGCAGGTGGAAGCAGATGAAGCCTTGGGCTCTGCTCACATCCTTCCAGAGAGAAATGGGGAGGAGACTTTTTCTCCAAAGGCTGGGTGAACCCTGTAGCTACAGAACCCAAACAGCAGATCCTGAGAGTCTCAGAGATCTGTGACCCTCTGGGAAGGCCAGCGTTGGTCTGCGGTGGTAAGGAAAGCCCTCTCTGGAGGCCAAGAAGGAGCAGAACGGAAGGGCGGAGCTCTCCTGACCCCAAGACAGGGATGTTCAAGGATATGAGAGAGGCTTCCTCAAGGTACCTCCACCAGGGCTCGCCCACCCCCCCTCAACTTCATCCCACACAGCTAGAGATTATTTCACTTCCTATCATCATGGCGTTGGAACTCAACAGAGCCGAAGAGTTCATATACTGAAATACAATATAATTATTGAAAGCTACTAATAATAGCAAATGCTTAAATAGCTCTGGCCTTGTGCCAATCATTGTTCTGAATACTTGATGTATATTAGCATTTTTAGCATTTAGCTATATTAGCATTTTTAAAAAATTAAACTTTTCAGTTTTAGATAATTATAAATTCACATGGCGTTGTAAGAAATAATAGATAAATCCCATGTGGTCTTAACTCCGTTTCCGCCAGTGGCAACACACTGAGAAACCATAGCACAAAATATCACAACCAGGAAAGTGGCATTACTGCAGTCAAGATACAGAACATTTCCATCACCAAAAGCATCCCCCACATTGTTCTTTTATATTCACGCCCACTTCCCTCCTGTCCCCAGCCCCTCGTTAACCCCTGGCCACCACTAACCTGTTTCCCATTTCTGTAATTTTGCCATTTCGTGAATGTTTTATAAGTGGAATCATACAGGATGTACCCTTCAGAGACTGAATTTTTTCACTCAGCATAATTCTCTGGAGATTCATCCGGGTTGTTGCAGGAATCAATTGTTTGTTCCTTTTTATTGCTGAGTAGTATTCCATGGTATGGACAGACCATAGTTTATTTAACCATTTGTCCACTGAAGGACATCTGGGTTGTTCCCAGCTTGCAGCTGTTATGAATAAAAGTGCTATAAACATTTGTGTACTTACGTTTAAAGATAAGTTTTCATTTCTCTGGGATCAATGCCCAGGAGTGCAATTTCTGGGTAATAATATAGTTCCATGTTTAGTTTTTTAGGAAACTGCCAAACTGTTTTCCAGAGTAGTGGTACCATTTTCTATTCCCACCAGCGATGCATGGGTGATCCAGTTTCTCGACATTCTTCCCAGCACTAGATTGGAGTTGGCATACAGGACAGAATCAATATGCCATCCTTGGGCTGAAGCAACCAGCTTTCTAGAAAACCCTCATTAGAATATTCCTAGAATGGAGAATAAATTAATCCATCAACACACCACATCCTAGAGTGGATATGTTTGTCAAATGAGCAAGGCAGAGAAAATTCAGAAAGAACAGACCATAGGAGAGATGAGTTTTGATGGGGATGTAGGGAAAGGAGTTCAGAAAAACTTGTGTGGTTTTCCCGGGCTGTCACAGCAGAGCTACCAAAAGGGTTCTGGGCCCCTTGATGGTAAGAACTAAGGTGTGAAGTGAAAAAGAACAGAGCGCAGCCAAAAGCAAACTTCAGGAACTCTGAAAACCCAGGTATAAACTCAGGAGTCAGTTCCCCGGAGTCCACTCGATCCTACTGTTTGCAGAACTCTTGCAATCAATAGCGTGTAAATATGAGACTTCATTACCCACATACTCCACTGTTCATACACTACTGACTCAGCCTCTCGAATGTCCAGGACTTTCCCACACCCATCTGGCTCCTCCACCCCTCACTTCAGCCATATCTTTCTCCTCTCTCTTGAGCACCATCATTTTTACGGATGTGGCAGAACCTGGTCTCTGTAGTATGGCTTCTTTTGATCCATCCGTCCGCCTCTCCACTCACTCAGAGAATTCTTTGTCCTTGGGTTTCCAAATTGTTTTCCCCTCTCAAACCCTAAAACTTTGGTTCAGCATTTCTATTATGGCAAAGAGTAACTGTGGTAAACAAAAAAGATCTCCCGCTGGATGAAAGTGAGATAGGGGATGGCTCAACAAGGAGAAGAAACTGCCACACAACTGTTCACTTTGGGGATATTAAGATTACAGTTTAACTGGTACTGAGGGCTCATAAATCTGCCAGGGACTGTTAAACACTTTATCACATGCAATTCTCAGAACATCCCAACAAGGCATGTATTATTTTCATCCCCTTTGAAAGTGAGGGAAGTGGCTTGGAGAGATTACATTACATGCTCAAGGTCATAATCCTGTCAGTAGCGGAGCCAGGATTCAAACCCAGGCAGTCTGAATCCAGAACCAACGTCCTATTCATGATATATCAACCAAGAAAACACATTTATGCCAGCTCAAAAATTAAGGTAAGTCTTCTGTAGCCAGTGACTATACTGTAGGAAAAAAAGGCAGGGAAGGGATGTTCCAACATGACTTGCCTTGTGTGTAGATCTGATGTGGGTTCTAGGCTTGGATATGGCCTCCTTGAGCCTTGTTAGATGTTCTTGGGTGCCAATGCTTGGTCCGGACACCCAACCTCACCTAGCACGGTTCCTGATATCTAGTAGAAAAAAGAAGAGCAATTCCTTTAGTGTCATAGAGTGACAATATTTCTGCAAAAACCCATAGAGAAAAAGATCATTTTGGACTTCCATTTCTCATCAAATGGAAGGCCAACCTTCCCTCTGAAGACAACTAAAGATGGAGATGGTACAGAATTATCAGGCCAAAATCTAAGGGAAGGCAGAAATCCAGAATGCTAGGCACAGTATGGAACCATCTTTGTGCCGAAAGCGTTTCCCATACCTGATGAACTTAGGCTTCAGTTTTCACAACCTCATGGGGCACAAGAGTCTAAATACCAAGCCCAGGGCCTTCCTAAAGCGGGAAGTTAAATGCAAGACTCTACAAAATACGGGACCCAAAGAGCTATGCTGTCAGCATAAGGATGAACCAATGGTAAATCCACTGTACTTGTGTAGACTCCAACCCCTGGAGCGTGCAAGAAAAATCCTTCAGCACTGAGCAGAGCAGGGAGAAAAATATCTTCTTTAAATAGCCATAATCACAGGGGTTGCAGCCCAAATTGAACCACCCACAAGGTCCCCAAACCTCCAAACCAGGAATTGGTTTAACGTATTCACGGACTGTACCCCCAGGTGTTGGACAGAGGCAGATGAAAACGCTCCCTGGAGGAACGTACATTTTTCCCAAGCCTCAAGGGAGAGCCACAGATAAATCTCCAAGAACAATGAGCAGCACACAGTAATAAATGTGTAAGCGCACAGGAAATAAGACACAATAAGCAGAAGGTAAGAGAAAGAGAAACAATGACAAAGATTCTTGGAAGATGGTGGCAGCGGCAGCTTAGTTTTTCAACCAACTTCCATCCCCACAGAGACACAGAACAAGCAGATAGAAAAAGGAGAAATGCATGGACAACATTTTACAACAAACCTAGGGAAGAAAATACCTCACAAATCCTAAAATGCAAGACGGTGGGGACAGACCATTAATAGATCCAAGACTGGCATGGTCCCGATGTCTGTGGGGGAGGACGAAGAGGAAGTAATGGATGCAGAATCTGAGGGACTTGAGAAAAAGAGAAGCCCACCATAAGCAACTAGAAGGAATGAAACAACGCCTTAAAGAAACAGAAGGTAAAAAAGAGGGAAAATTAAAATGTCATGAAGAAGTGAAGAACACAGATATTTGTACACCCATGTTCAGAGCAGCATTGTCCACAATAATCAAAAAGTGAAACAACCCAAAAGTCCATCAATGAATGAACGGATAAATAAAATGTGGTGCATATATATATGGAGGGAGAGAGAGATGCACACACACAATGAAATATTATGCAGCCTTAAAGTCTTAAAAAGGAAGTTCTGACACAGGCTATAACATGAATGAATCTTGAAGACATTATGTTCAGTGAAATAAGCCAATGAAAAAAGGACAAAGGTTGTATGATTCCACTTAAATGAGGCACCTATAGTGACTGAGTTCATAGAGACGGAAAGTAGAATGGTGGTTTTTGGAGGCTGCGGGAAGGAGAGGATGGCGTTTATTCCTTAATGAGTATAGAGTTTCAGTTCCGCAAGATGAAAAAAGTTCTGGATGGATGGTGGTGATGGTGGCACAAGGATGTGAATGAACTTAATGACACAACTGTATACTTAAAAATGGTTAAAATGTTAAATTTTATATTATATATATATTTACCACAATTTTAAAAAATAAATAAAAATATATTTCAAAAGAAGAAATGAAGAAAGAGCGCTGGGAGAGAGACAGCTGTTGAAAATAGGCAAAGAAGATTGAATACACAGACAATGGGAATTTCTGGAGATGAAAACCAAGGCAAGGGAACAGAAGAAATACTAAAAACTATATTTCAAGTAAACATTCCTGAAATTAAAAAATAATAATTTGAAACCATGTTTTGAAAGAGCACAATGCATACATGAGATTCTTGACCCCAAAAAGATCGATATCAGGACATATTCCGGTATGATCTGGGGCTTAAAAAATCCTTTCGGCATCTGGCAAGAAAGAGCATGTGACTTCTAAGGGAAAGAAAATTAGATTATTATTAGGCATTGAAAGCC
Organism: Equus quagga; assembly: GCF_021613505.1. Lineage (NCBI taxonomy): Eukaryota > Metazoa > Chordata > Mammalia > Perissodactyla > Equidae > Equus > Equus quagga. The sequence goes on along the minus strand of NC_060273.1, from coordinate 13,381,092 downwards.
ATACTTTATGTCAAGAGAAAATTGAGTAATATATTTAAGACACTCAAGGAAAGAGAGCACCAAAGATTTTATATGCAGCAAAATTGATTTTTTTTCAGTAGAAAGGGCACAGACAAACTAATCAAAACACAAGGACTCAAGAAATATTGTTCCCACAAGCCCCTTCTGAGTAATCTGCTATGGAATGAGTTTTAGACAACCAAAATAACTACAGGGTCAGCGACATCATGACTGCTAATGAGCATTAAATAAATAGCTATTGAGTCAGAACTAAGAAAAAATGAGGACAAATAGGGAGAAAGTATATTACGAAATGGTTACATGCTCTAGCAACATATATAGGGTACAACTATTAAGAATGTGGGGGTCTTTACAAGTTTGTGAAAATTTATACATCTGTGTACCTAAAACAGGCAACCTTTGCTGTATGTAGGTTTTATCTCAATAAACTTGAAAATGGGGCTGGGGAGGATGAGAAGAGCATATACCAACATTTTTTAATGTTTTCAACAATCATAATGGAGGTGGCAGTAGTATTATTCTGAAACTGTTTTGTGTTTAAAATCGGGTAAAACAGATGAGAAATTATGATATATTCTAATTCTATCACCCTCTGTGCCCTGGAAAAACAGGATCCCTAGAACAGAAGGGAGGACATACTGATTTAACAGAGAAGAGGTTGAATAGAAAAAGTCTTGACTTAAAATTAGAAGTATCAATATGACTCCATGAGACATTTTATTATATTATAATTTATTTCCTGAAAACTCCTAGAAACAACCACCAACTCAGTAGCAATGAGCGGCGCTAGTGCCAAATTTTACTACTGTATGTATTCAAATAGAAAGCCAATAGCCCACATGGAGCATGCTCTATGGATTACAAAAGCTGACCACGCACTCTTAATTCTTGCTAATAGAATGCAGCTTGAACAATTAGCATTTTCTGCAATAAGGAAAACACACCAACATATGAATACATGCACCTTTCCTTACCTCCCTTATCCTAGAAAGTGGAATAGAGAAGCGTGATAATCATCGCGCAAGGTCCCACTTGGTGCAGGCATAAGCTTCCTTGGGTTGGGAGTAGTTCAACTTGGGTATTCTCTTGGTCTACCAGCACAGGAAGTTAGCAACGTAGAGAACATCATTGGGTACCCAAGAGCGGCTTCATTCAGAGTACACAGCTGCTTACTGGCTGTAGCACTGGTGAAGACCACGATGCAGGAAGATGGCTCTAGCCACATCTCTAAAACCTTCTCAAAGATAGGAAAACCTAGGTGTTTCAGCCCTTAGCCCCAGCTAACACACAGCTGCTTCCTGTCGTGAGCTAACCCCAAGAACACTAGATCAACAGCCTTTCTAAGGCTGTACTCACCTTGGATCCCTAGAACTACCCTTTTCTATTTTTTTTTTTTTTTTGAGTCAATGCCAGAAAGAGGCCATTGGTCTAGTATCTCTCTCTGCTTATGATTACTTTAATTAATGGCCCCATTGCTCTTCTCTTTCAGTGAATCTTGGCCAGATCTGCTCCAGTCTTTTCCAGCAGAGTTTCCTAAGTAAAATAATCAGGGGCAAATATTGTGAGAATGTTGGTGTCTTCCCTCCCAGCAAACCCCTGGTCTCCATATGCAAAGTGGCCTTTTCTTCTCTGCTAAGAACGGGGAGTGTATAGGTAGCTTCTCTAAGTCAAACCAAAGGCCTCACCTCATCACAATAGTTCTCAAATCTGGGTCTCTGGCATATTTCTGCATATTAAAGAGAGCGCATAAACATCTGCTTTAAATTGACCTTCTATCCCCACCAGAATGAAGAACAGCTGGCAGCTTCTTAAGCTAAAGAAGGAAAAAGTCTGGTTTGGCTATTCCACTCCACAAGGACTTAGCATAAACCCATTGTCAGAATCGGAAAGAAGCTTCCACTAAAAAGGCTTACGGATAAAAACTGAAAATGCGAATGCAGAGGTCTCCCTGGAAGTATGGGAGGACGTTCTTTCTTCCCATAACCCCTGTCCCACTCTGCACACGTCTTTTCTAAACCCCACTCCCCATAATTACCAGCAGCTGGGGTTCAGATATTTACAACCTCATACCTAAAGAAAACAAGATAGCTTTTCCCACCAGATTTCTATATAAAAATTCCAAGGTAAGTTTCTGATTGGTCCAACTTGGGTCCGATCACTGTGACCAGGAGGAATAGAAATAATCATCATCCAGACTTGGGTCACCCTATGTCCTGTCGGCAAGATGCTATGCTTTTCAAATTCACACAAAACACAAGGCTGGAGTCAGGGAGGAGTAAATTCTCTAAGGAATGTGGTGAGGGAGGGTGTCTTCTTCCATAAGAAGGAGATCGTTGGTGTGGAGCAGTCACAAACCACAGGGGTCCTCCAATACAATCCCAAGTCCCAAAGAAGGTGGGATACCTCGCAGCATCCTTCTTCCAGACCTCCCTAAAGTGCACTGCCAACTGGAAGATTCCTTCATAAGCAGCATCTGGAGGACTCTCAGCTGTCTAAACTTGATCCTCTGGCTAGCCCATCTTGAAAGTATACGGAGTTGAGAATATTATTATCTCAGGCTCCATAATCTTCATTGATTTTTCACAATCAATGATTGGAACAGGGTCAAGGCTTGGCAACCAGGAAGGCTTCAATTTATCAAAGGATTTGTCACTCCAGACAGCGGCTGCTCTTGCTGATTTGGAATCTGCAATAGATGATGACAGAACAATGAACAACAGCTTCGCTATTGTCATCCTTCACTATTGCCCTTCAAGCAGAACTCCAGGAAAAAAAAAGGAAAGAAAATGACTCTAAATTCTCCTGCCTGGTTACTACTGCCCCTGAAATGGGATGACTAGGTTTAGTAACAGTTGCTTCCCTGATGGAGGAACGAAGAAGTTTCAATGATGGTGCAGTGCGAACATCCTGGACCAGGAGGAGGGACACTGGACCTGGCCACTCCACACACATTCATCCTTTTCCTATTTAGTGTACCCGGATTTTCTTCCTGGGAACCATTCCTCCCTGACTCTTTGTCCATGTGCTTTGAGTGAAGTTGAATCCACTTCCTGTCCCAGGGATGGGCATGTGGCTCAGACCAGGGCCATCAGAACATGCATTACTGTGGTTATAGAGATTGGTTCAGGGATGGCCATATGATTCAAGTTGAGCCAATGAGACATAAAGATACTTTTGATGGTAAAGATTAGAGGTCCGGGCTCTTTATAGGTAGACTTAAGTTTGGAGTTCAACTTGGTGATGCTGGTAGCCATGGGGTCACTGCATGGAGCCTGAGAATGAAGCCAATGTGGAAGAATGCATTCTGACAGATAGAGACTTCATTCTGATGGTAGAATTTGAACAGCTGGGTCAGGCCTCACCTGAAGCTGGCTCTGATCCTCAACTTTTCATTCATAGGAATCAAAACCAGTTTGGGTTGGGTTTTCCATCACGTGAAACAAACGAAAAGAAGAGTGCTACACTTAGGTTCCGGGCCCAACTCTGCCACAAACTAGTCGTGTGCCCTTGGGCAAGCCTCTTCATCCCTCTGAATCTAGATTTCCTCATCTATGAAATGACGTTATTAGACGAAGCACATATTTTAGCTTTCGCATTCTAGGGTATTGTACTGAATTATTGTTTTAAACATGGATTTTTGTAGGAGGCAGACAGAAGATCCTAAATTCAGGCCCTCAGGACAGGTAGATGGATTAGAGCAGATGCCTCAAAACATCTTTCTAGAAAAAGACATGAGTATCTGAAGTGTTCAGGAGGAGCTGGTTCCCCCACACTATTTCAATAATTGGAGAGCTAATTGGTAGGAGTTGTGTGTGTGTGTCAGGAATTATGTGTTTTACATACCTTTTAATCACTTGAATTTCTTCCATTCTTCCAACTATCAAGTTTGGGTTCAGCAACACAAAAAGAAAAAGCCAAACAAACAATAATATGAGCAACTGGGTGAAAAGGAATGGTGGCCCTGAAACAGAATCTGGAACTGGTAGTTCTTACTATTTTTTTAAATTCCTGATGTGAGCTTGATTTCTTATCATTCTAACTTAAATGTCCCTAAGCCAGATGTGGAGCTTTTTTTACAAGCGAAATTTTAAAAATAATTTGGCAATTAACCTAAGGTTGACATTTCATAAAACAAGATTATTTTAATAGAGCAAGAATAAAAAGTAGTGGGACATATAATCTTTAAACAAAGAAGATCCTTTCTTAGAAAAGATAATTGCTAATCTAATTCAATATTTACAGCTTTCTCTAACCCTTTATTTCTAACCCTCTCTAATAATTTTATTTAAGGTTTCCTAAGCAACAGACAGTTAAATTTCCCTTTTAAAGAAGTCCTAATACTGTTTGTCTTTTAATAGGAGAAATTATGTTATTTATGTTTACAGTAATCACTGTATATTTGGTTTTATTTCTGTCATCTTAATTTATGTTGTTTACTTTTTATCTAGTCTTGAGTGTTCTCCTTTCTGGATTCTAGCTAATTAAGCAAATATTCTTTCTTGATTTTATTTCTCCAGTGAAATAGAGGTCTGCCTTCCTTTTTTGTACTTTTATTTTAATTTATATATATATATATATACTTTTAAATTTATTTATTTTTGAGGAAGATTAACCATGAGCTAACATCCACTGCCAATCCTCCTCTTTTTGCTGAGGAAGACTGGCCCTGAGCTAACATCTATGCCCATCTTCCTCTCCTTTATATGTGGGACGCCTGCCACAGCATGGCTTGCCAAGCAGGGTCATGTCCACACCTGGGATCCGAACCGGCGAACCCCGGGCCGCCGAAGTGGAGCACACGAACTTAACCACCCTGCCACCAGGCTGGCCCAATTTATATATTTTTTACAAACATAAGTATATTTCAAATCTTATTTTCTCAGCAACGTCAAAAAGTAATCAGTAGTTTATAAGGCTTCCTCTCCGAAAAGACAATCTTCATAGCATACCTTCATTTCCTCCGCCCTCCACTCTCTTCCTCCCAGGTTTTATTATGTAGGATTTTGGTCTAAAGTTAATATTTTGTTGTAGGTATGCATGAGTGTTATATATTTGATTTTATGCCATTCCGCCTCTATTTTATGAACTCTTACTTAACAATCACATTGAGATTTTACACCTGCTTTATATCAATTATTTGGATTTTTTCCCTATTATTTTTCGGCTCCTTCCTCACATCCATTACATCTGCTCACTCTAGAATCATTCTTTGATGAATTTTGGGTCTCTTGGGTCCATTGTTCATGTGTCAACTTTTCTGTTGTAATTTTTATGTCATTGCTCTGTGGGTCGGGCGAATATTTTGCTTAGATATTCCAGACCACTAAGTCAATCCTTTTATTTAACTTTTAATTCTGCCATTCAGCTCTTTTACTTAGTTTTTAATGTTACCAATCACAATTTCCAAGATTTCTTTTGTCTTATTAAAGTGTCCTTAGGAATAGCCCCAGGTTTTTGTACAGATGGTACATGCTGTCAGATCTGAGGGTACTAATTAGCATTCTTTGAAGTCATCTTCTGTTTCACGTATTAACTTTGGTCAGGATTTAGGATCTCAGTGTGCTCAGTTTTATGTCTCTCTTTTACATTATTTAGTTCCCTCAAATATTTGGTGATGTGGCTGTTTATATCTATAAAGGAGAATGTAGGAGAATGTACTGTCCAATATGGCAGCTATTTCAATAGCCATATGTGGTGGCCGCTAGCCACACGTGACTTTTTAAATTTCAATTTAAATTAAGTGAGATGAAAATTCAGTGCCTCAGTTGCACCAGCCGCATTTCAAGTGCTCATTAACCCCACGTGGCTAGAGGCTACAGTGTCGGGCAGCACAAATTTATAGAGCATTTCTGCCACCGTCGATTGTTCCATGTACAGTGCTGATCTAGGCTGATTCGTTTTGGCAGCTAAAATGACTTTCCTCCAAACACGTGACAGTCACTGTCCCTCAAGTAGTGAAAGCGGCTGATTTGAGCGGAGAAGAGTTACATCTGGGTGGGCTTCCCTTCATGATGTGAGGGAGCGAGGCCTGACCTCTAGTTGTGGGGGCTCCGTCTCAGTTGTGGTCACCAAAGATTACTTAGGGCAGTGACCCATTTCTCTCTGCAGCCACCTAAACTCTAGTCCCAACTTAATATAGAAAACCGACTTTACAGAAAACCTGAGCGTAAGGGCTGCAGCCAGCCTCTCTTCTGAACGAGGAATTTGTGTAATCATTCTGTTCTTCTCTAGTTTATTCCCCTTAGGCCATCTCATGGACCAACATTTCTCTCCAACTGCTGTCTCCGATCTTGGTTTTCCTCCAGAGTTCTGTTGGGAGAACTGCCTTACCACTGTCCCCTCTCTTATCTACTTGGGGTTACAGTTTCCTGAAGGCTATTAAGAATCACCATTAATCTGATGTCACGTATTTTATCTTTTCCACACAGTTTCTCAACATTTCCGGCCTGCTGAAGGCAACATGGCCCATTTCCTCGCTCTGCCATTGATTTATTCCTGCTCTTATATTTCTCCTGTCAAGATGTGCTCAGTCAGCCATCTTGAACTGAAAGTAGTAGACCGATTGCTTGTGCTTTTCGCGTCTACGAAATAAGTTTTATAAGTAATCCCAGAATGTCAGGGCTACAAAGGAAATCTGAGATTGCATCCAATTCATTCATTTTGAGGATGAGCAGAGTGAATCTCCTGTAAGGGAACTGACTCATGCAAACCTCCACAGCATGGTGGCAGCAGAGCTGGGACAAAAAGGGAAGTCCCTCGCCCCCTGCACTGGCCTCTGGCCACTGTCTTCTGTTCCAAGAACCCTGAGAAATTATAAGAGGGAGTGAAATTCTCAGCCCACTTTTTCCCCAGGCTCAGCAGCCTAGTTTCCCTGTTAATCAGCTCGTTTCTAAGCTCCTCCTAATCCAAAATAACGGAGGACTCATAGCTCTAAAAGACATTTTCAACAGAACCGAATGAATTTAAGAGCATCTTCTTCTGAACCTACAAACTCATCTACTCAGAACCATCCTTTCCCCAAGCACAGTGAAAACTCAAGGTTATACTTTAAAACCTTGTAAGGGGAAGGGGCTTGGAAAATGCAGACAGTTCCTGCTTAGAAATGATCACGACGTTGCTGGGTTGCGGGCTGTGTGGGCAGGAGACATAAGCTTCCCCCTCCCCCGAAAGTTCTGGGATGGGAGCTTCCTGTCCATCTTAGCGAAGGGCTTCACCTCGAGCATCTGCTTAATTGCACTGAGCTACAATCTGTTTCCAGTGAAGCAGAGTAATTAATTGTTTTAAAATGCTTTTTGAGACTTTGGAAAACTGACCTAAGGTTAATGGTTCATAAACCTCATTTGTGCTTCTATTAGAGAATTTGAAATGTGAGCTCATCTGCTTCTGGACTAGAGAGGAGGAGAGGGCCTCAGAGATCTGTCATGAGACCTGCAGTGAGGGCTGCAGCTGAGAGTTCTGTCTCTTCTGATGCATGTAAGGAAGAGAGAGAGAAACGCAGATTCCCTGACGTTGTCCTTTACAATGTTTGATTTAATGATGATGTTGTGTTAAACTCGGAGAGACGTCGTACACTTTCTCTGTCCCAGTAGCTTCATCTTCTACCTTCATACATCCTGGGATAGGGTTTTGAGGCAGAGTTTCCAGTCCTGGCTGGGCTCCTGCTCCTGTGTACTTCTAGACAAAATACCTTAATCCCTGTACGTGGCCTCATCGACTGTGATTTTATTAGGGACCCAAGAAAGCCCATCGGCATCCCTTCCACTCTGAGCAATTCATTCCCACGGATCACAAAGGCTTAGCTTGGGGTCATAAACTCAAGCGTATCGAGACACCAGACAGGTAACAGAAATGAGTCAGGAAGAAGGTAGAGACTGAGGGACTGGAAGAAGCACATCCCTTCTAAAGGGGGCGGCTGCTCTTCAGTTCCAGCTGGTCGCTGCCACACAGAGATGCACACTCAGTCTTTCTGGAGGGGTCAGAAATCCAGATAATAAATGAAGTCTGACTTTTACTTGGTGCCAGTAACTCATTAAAAACCAGGGATATGTCCAGGGGCAACCGACACACACCTGTGGGCAGTGTGCCCCATGGGCCTCTGGGGTGGGCTCTCTGGTTCGGTTCTCCTTGAAATCACTATGAAAATATAAAGATGAAAGGATGAAAGGAACAGCCACCTCTGGCTACCAAATGGTCAGTGGGTCTGCAAAATCTAAGCAGAGGCAACAGGTCTGAAGTGCCAGCCTCCCAGTACATCCCCACCAAGGATACCAGAGGGACATTTGTAACATGCAGATGCCTGTTTCTCTGAATTCTGGGTCAAAGTAGAATGGTAGTCGCTTCAAGACAAGGGGAGTCTACGTGAAGCTGGGTATTCCTTGGGGTAGGGGTCCTAAGGGAGTCAAAGAGATGAATCTCAGGTATACACACTCTATAATCAATTGTAATACAACCATAGCAATGATAATAAATAGCTCTGATCCACAGAGTGCCTACTACACGTCAGGTTAAGTGATTTATAGACATTGTCTTATTTACACAGCAAACCCTACAGGTACTATAATTATCCCCTTTTGATAGATGAGAAAGCAGACTCAGAGAGGTTAAGCAATTTTCCCTGGATCTCACAGGTGGTAACGTCTAAATTTTGTTAGAAAATGAGCTCCCAACATCTATATGTTATTCTTTGCCTCCTTTGAGAATACTGAGCAGGAAGTTCAACATAATGCTGAAATGATTTCCCCTCCCAATTTCCAATGATTCCCAGGGTAGGCTTAAAAGGAGGAGAACAGATGGTTGTTGGGTGGTGGTGGTATGTAAATTTCCTTAAAGCCTTCACATGTACATCTGAAATACACAAACACAAATTAGGGTGATCAGAGAAGTCAGCCCACTCCAAAAAAGGAAAGGAAAGATTCTTTAGCTTCCAAGATATTTATGATCCTGGGTACTCTGGGACCTTATGGATAATATCAATTTGCTAATATTGGTGGGTTAAGGAAGGCAAGACCACAAAAGGCTTTGAGAAAGCAGTGGGTGGGCACTGTGAGCAAGGGCATGGCCATAGGTCATGGACTGCCCGTGTGGGTTGTTGAGATTTCTTTTAACAGCTTTAGTGAGATGTAATTCACATACCGTACAATTCACACATTTAAAGTGTTCAATTCAATGGTTTTTAGTATTTTCGTAGACATGTGCAACCATCATCACAATCAATTTTAGAACATTTTCACCACCCCCTAAAGAAGCCTTGTACTCTCCAGCTCTCACCCTCCTATTCCCACCCTCCTCCTCCAGCCCTAAGCAACCACCAGTTGGCTTTCTGTCTACACCTTCCCCTATTTTAGACTTTCATATGAATGGAGTCATACACTATGTGGTTTCTTGCGAGTGGCTTCTTTCACTTAGCCTAATGTTTTCAAGGTTCGTGGGTTGTTGAGATTCGAATGGCTTTTAAAACTATCTTTTCTCCCTCCGTGGGTTCCTTTGGCAGATTTCTTCTTCAAATCAAGTCTTTGAGCCTTCTTTTGGCCTTGTAAACCCGACCAGCAGCATTCGTATCTGGAGTCTTTTATGTACTTTCCCTTCCCTGGGGCATCCAGGGGAAGGCTCTGGACTGAGCTACTCCTGGGAATTCCAGGTGCATGAGCCAGAAATCCTGAGTTGATTCATTTTACAGAATCAACACCATCAGTCAACTACTCAAGTCTTCGCCCTTTTCTCTCCCCTACCTTTCCAAGACCTTTAGCATTTCCAACACCTGGTGGGATTGGGGAGAAGGGTTAGATCTACAAACAATTTCCTCAGATGTTACCCAAGGGGTCTGTATGGTTACAGTGAGGTCTACACGAAGAAACTAGTACCCTGCATCTTGCTCCAAACAGCATCAAAGACGCTACTGCTTGACTCATCTTCACAACCTTCCGTGCTATTTTCTGCAGTATCTTGAAGAAAATAAAGCAAAGTAAAAACATAGGAAATGAGTGAGTTTTGTTCAAAGCAATGGTGAGGACTTGCCATTCTCAAATGATGTCAATTAAAGCGAATTGGAATTCCTAGGCTTTGGAAAGTGTGCAGAGACTGAAGTCCAGTCGAGAGGAGATGGAATGTGTATTGTAAGTGGGAGAATCATGATACGTGAGCAGAATATGTTCTTTAGAATCAAACCAATCTGATTCCAATCTTAATCTCACTGCTTACCAACTGTGTGACAAGTCACTAAGCTTCTCTGAGTCTCGGTCTTCTTATCAAAATAGAATAATGTTACCTACTCTGTAGGATGTTTTGAGATTAAAGCACATTGGGATTAACAACAACCACAACTATTACCAGTACTATTACCACCATCACCACCATCTATTGAGTATTTACATATCAAGACATTGTTAGGCACTTAATTTAAGGGGTCACCTCTCTGACCCCTCCAGTTACCTGGCAAGATATTATAACCTTCTCTTCACAGATGAAAAAACTGGTTTAGACAGGTTAAATGATTTGTCCCAAATCACACAGCTAGTGAGTGGCGGAACTGAGTGTCAAAACCAGATTTGTTGGTCACAAAGATGGCATCCTACCCATCACGGTAGCTATTGTCCTAACAGAACAGTGAAAGTAAGAATCAAGAACACGAAAAGGGACATTTTTCATCCAGAAGCTAGAAACCCATCTTTTAAAAGTCACGCAAACACTGTAAAATTTAACATAGGCAATTTCACATTTTGATGACCGTGTTTAAAACTAGGCAATATCAAGTGCTTGGTTTAAACGCCAGTGTAAGGACGAGAGACTATGCCTAGACATCTGGTATACCAGTCCCAGAATGTCCGCCTGTTGTGCACCCATCCACCCCACAGGACAAGCTGAATTTTTAGGAAGAGATGCTGTTCAATTCCTCTTAAAAGGAACTCCCAGAACATAGCCTCCCATTCCTGGAACAATCTTGTGACATCCCAGGCTGAGAAACTGTCTTCTGCTCAGCAACAAACACCGGAATTTGCCCAGTTTCTTGTCCTTGGGTTCTTGCAAAGTCACCATAATTTAAACTTTTATAAATCAAATCCTATTTCAAATGCAATTGAAGAACTTGCACTTTAAAAGAATCCTGTCTTGAATCCTCAAGAAAATGGAAGACTGCCTTTGGAACTGAATAGCTAATTCTGAAATTATCCATTTTGTAAATTCAGAATTTGGTTCACAGCTTTCTGAAAACAACCTTTAAACTTTGAAACCAATTTGAAATTCAAGTTTGTAGCTGGGTCTTGTGGGCACTCCTTATCACCTCTGCTGATAAGCATTTAAATATATTCATTAACAAAAATAATTGTTGTCACAGTTAACTACATTAGCACCTTTTAATTGAATTAGAAATTAGATGGGGGTCATGAATATTTCACTAGGGCTCACTGCTAGCCTTCCCAATTTCCATCTTAAAAAAAAAAAACCCTCATATAGCCATAAACAGGTGAATTTGCAATGTTCTTGTTCCTCGCTTTTTCTCATAGTTTTGCCACAGAAGTCATCCCAATGTCAAAAATGAGTCAAAAAGGAATTTGGAACTTTTATCTGCTCTTCTACGCTTCCAGGCACAATGCAAGGAGTTTTCTGTCCTTAGAAAACTTTAAATAAACATTTACTCAACACGATCCAGAAAACTATCCACCCCACACCGTGTGCTAAAGAGGTAACTCGACCAGAGCAGAGGAGGGGCGTCTGACGCAGAGTCCATGGTTCTCAATCTGGGCAAAACTGATACTCGGGGTCAGAAAATTCTGGGTGGTGGGGGCTGTCCTGTCATTGTAGGATATTTAGCAGCATCCTTGGTCTCCACCTGCTAGATGCCAGCAGTGTGGACACACATGCCCACACCACCCCCCACCTTGTGACAATCAAAACTGTTTCTAGATAATATCTGGATATTCAGAGAATCTGCCACCTCCCAGGAGGGAAAATCTGTTCTCCAGCTGAGAACCCCTGATAGAATAATGTGAGTTGCATCACCATGCCCCCCTCTGATGTTAGACCCTTCTCTGGATCTTAGTTTTAGATACGTGAAATAGAGGCAACCATCCCTATTTCACTGGGTTGCTGGGAGACGCACACAATATCAAGTGAATCGGAGGCCGAGCTTCGTGAGTGTTCATTAATTATTAGCTCAAGTAGGAGACGTCATCGTAGTAGCAGCAGCAGCAGAACTTGATGGAGCCCCGAGCCCAGGGGACGGGGAACGAAGGACTAGCCACTCCCTTTTTATTTCTTTTTATTTATTCACCTCAGGAATGCCTCACTGGGCTGAATCAGAGCTACCATCCCTCCCTTAAGCAAGACCCTGGGTGGCATCTTCAAAGGCAGTAGTGGCCCCTCTTTCTTGAATCTTTAAGCTAGTCTGACCCACCCCACATACCACATGTCCAGTGAGTGGTGAAGGCAAGCCCCAGATCTTTCCACAATAGAGACATTGAACACAGCACGGTGAGGTTTAAAAAAATAATAAAGTGGGGTTTGGAGTCAGGCAGACCTGAATTCCAAACTTGACTTCTAATTCCAGGAGGTCTCAGGCGAGTTTCTTAACCTCTCTGAGCCTCAGATTTCTTAGTGTTAAAATAGAGTCACTGAGAATGATCCCATAGACTGGCTGTGAGAATTAAATGCAATGAGGCATGCAGAAGGCCCCTAGTGTCATGTTTGGTATACAGTAGGTACTCAACAATTAGTAGTGATTGTAACTTTTGTGATAAAGAATATTATGAGTCTACGGCAAGGTTTCTCAACCTTGGCACTATTGACCTTTGGGGCTGGAGGTTTCCTTGTTGTGGAGGCGGTCCTGTGCATTGTAGGATGTTACTAGTATCTCCGGCTGATAGATGCAAAGTTGCCCCCAGTTGAGAACCACTGCTCTACAGGAAGTGGGTTCCCCTCCTTGTCACTGTGGTCATTCTGCCCTGGTTAATGTCACCACTTCCAAGAAGATTCTCTGCCTTCCTCACATCCAACTAGCCGCTCCCATCATTGCTTCTTAATTGTTTGCTCATGTGTCTGGTCTGCGAGACTGGGATCCCTCAAGGGCTGGCTTCATTAATATCTGCATCTATAGCTGGCACAGAGTGGAGGGTAGCAGACAAGCAGGACAAGGAAGAAAGTAAACTATTATTATTGAGCACCTACCATATACCAAGTGCAAGTTTCAACTACTTGCATGCATGATTTCCTTCCACCTTCTCGATGGGTTTGTAAAGTACGCGTCATTATGTCCATCTTGCTGGTGAAGAAACTGAGTCTTAGAGAGGAGGAACTCATTTAGGGATACACGGCAAGTATGTGAATGGACTCAGGGTTTGAACCCAGGTCCGAGTGGCCCCCAAACCTCTCTTCTCCACCAGGCATCCCCCAAGAGCAGAAAATGAGGCACATTCTCTCCAACTCATGCTGCGCCCCAGAGCTACCCCACCCCCAAGCCAGAAGGAAGGGCTTTCTCGAACGAATTCCTTGCCCCACAGATGAGATCAGAAAATTGGAGTGGTGCGCCCAAGGTCAGGAAGTGAGGAGAAATGGCTGACCTGCTTGAAGAAACAATCCATTCTGGCCCCAAAGAGGAGGCGCTGAGCATTTTTCACTCTTACCGAAAAGGTCAAATTGGACGCAGCAGGACCCAGGGTGAGACCTTCTGGCAATTTCAGAAAGTTCAGCCTGCAGCTTGGGGGCAAGGCTGAGGCCAATTCCCCCATCATCCTAACTCCTCCCTCCACCTCTAACTCCACACACCAGCTGCGCCAGGCTTACCTCATTAAGTATTAGCCTGCAGGGGCGGGGCGCAGGTCCCGGGTCCCGGTCCCCGGCTCCCGGCCCCAGACCTCACCACTCCCCAGGGCAGCTGCTTCTCCGGGTCAGGCGGCCTCATTATTTCAGAGATTTCGAGAAAACACTGCAAATATGCTAAGGGGAACATACAAAGTGGGCAGCAGCCTCCAAAAGGTTAACATCTTCCTTTGCAGATGGTTCCCACAGTTGCTATGGATATCTCCTACAGGAGGCTTTGCAAGTTCCACATGAAGGGGCTGAAATTAATCACCTCCTTTGAACTGGGAGGAAACAAACCAGGTTGGGCTGCAAATGTTGCAACCTGTTTATTTCTAACTTGAACAGGGGGCCTGCGCATGTGGCCGTCTGTAGGGTGTTTGGAGGTTCAATCCCACACAAGCAATGGGGTGCGTGCCTTTGTTTTGTCTGTGCACAGGCTTGAGGGAGGGTCGGGGAGGCGCCGATTGCCTGCATAGCCTAAAGGGCAAAGACTTATTTGATAGTTTTCCCAACCAGACAGCAAGATACTTGAGGTCAAGGGCGGTTTTGATTCATCTCTGCAATCCCATTAGCGCCTAGCCCAATGCCTCGTAGATGTTCAGCGACTGTTTATTGAATAGTTTCATCTGTGCATTTAACACACACTTTGGAGTGCCGGCCGTGGGCCAGGCCCTGTGCTGTATGCAGAGCTTATTATCACATTAAATAGGGCATGGAATCCCTTTTCTCAGGGTCATGGGGTCCATGAATGGACTGATGGATGAAGAGCCTCCCAACTGGACGGCCATAGAAGTACCCTTTCCTCTGGTTGATGTGTGTTTGTGTGCATGTATGTGTGTATGTGCACACATGAGTTTATAAATAGTCAAAAGACTGCATTGAAAAGTTAAGTGTCAGTGAGCGGAGGGGTCCAGGGTAGAAGACAAAGATCGTGAACCCCGGAGTCAGAATCTAGATATTCCAGTCCTGCTTTTGTTGCTTATTAGCTACATAGCCTTAGCCAACCAGAACGTCAGTTTCCCCCAGACCATTCATTGAGCAAATATTTTTGGCACACCTGCCACGTGTGCTTCTAGGTTCTGGAGACACAGCGGGGAGCAGAGCAGACATAAACCCCTCCCCTCGTGGAATAATTGTAATAAAGCACAGTCAGTGTCGCAAAGGGAGGACGTGTGTACAAAAGGAGCAACGGCAAGAGGCCCCAAGGAGGCCCAGCAAATTAGGGCGGGCAGCTGAAGGACGTGACCCTTAGACCAAGGCCTCTTCAAGGCACGAGATTTAGCCAGATGACAAGTGGAAGGTAGGGGGTCCCAGGCTGAAGAAATAGCGTGCACAGAGTTCTCAAGGGAAGAGTGAGTGTGGCGTGTTTGAAGAGCTGGAGGAAACCGGATATGGCAGCAGCACTGAGTGTGGAGGGGAGAAAATGTATGTATGTATGTATGTATGCATGAGTGTCCTTGTATGTATGTGTGAGTGTGCATGTGTGTTCAGGCCCACGACTGTGAATGAGCGTATGTATGTGTGTGCAGGTGTGTCCAGGCACATGCGTGTGGGTGAGTCCGCGATCCTCACAAAGAAGCTTGTAGACACCGTGGCTAGAAAGCCGCGGAGGGTGGAGGAAGGCTTCCTCTGGGAACGCTGTAACCACACAGCAAAATCAATATTCCAACCGAATTGCTTTTATAGATACTGTATCACGTAAGAAAAGGTTTAATTAAAGGATGGCCTCTGAGAAGGTGTCACCAAGACTCACAGCTCTCAGGGCTCTCTGCTCAGGCAGAGCTCAGGGCAGGGGGCACAGACTGCGGGCCGCTGGACAGAGCAGTCCTCCTGGGTCCCTCCCTTGCTTGGGGCCCTTCTCACCTCCTTTTTGGAAATTCGTGCAAGAAGAGGATATTTAGTTAATGCTATTAATCAATCAATGAATGATCTATAAAATGATTCAAAGATATTGGTAGTCAAATGCAGATTAAAACAATACCTTTTTGCCTACAAGATTAAAAAATATATTTTAAAATCATATTTAGTTATGGCGAGGGTACCGTATTGCCAGGCACGCTGGTGATGGGAGGGGAAATTGGTACCTCTTTTCTGAAGGGCAATTGCACCATATGCATCTGAAACTGTAAACTAGATGTACCCTTGGATTCAGCATTTCCATTTCCAGGAACTTAGCCAAAGGAAATAATCACTCAAATGGGCAGGTTAAATAAAAAAAAAATTGCTCATTGAAGCATCGTTTATAACACATAATGCTTGTGATGATGGTGTGATCTTTCCTGAGTCCCCATAATTGGCCTCTAAAGGCTGACAACAAAAACATAGTAAGCATCCCATATTTTAAGTGCTGTGACTGCCCACTGTTGGGTGGGTTAGAGGCGCTGGCGACCTGGGTAATGTTTAACAGTCAGCTCTGGGATGGGGTAGGGGGCGTGGGCTTGTCAGATAATGCCAGTTTCCATGGTGGAAATAACTCCCATCAGGGCTGACTTCCAGCTAGCAAGGTGCCCTCGCTGACATGGAGTTTGAAAGAGACACTGACCATTGGCGCTGGAGCTGAGATGAGCGGGATTCAGTGCACCCTGGTGAGAGGGGTCATTTTAGCAGAACAGCCCTGATCCCTTCCACCCACGCCCCACCAAAGATAGAAGAAGACAGAAGACAGGGAGGGAGGGTGACGGCACCTCCTGGAGAGGTGGAAGCTTGGTGAGGAGAGATTCTCCTGACCTCTCACTTCCCCAAGGTGAGACTTTTAGTACCAGAATGTCTCTGTCTGATCTAGGTCAGAGATCTCTTTGAGGGAGCCCACGAGGTAACAGGAAAGGGGAAATTTGAAAGGGCAGAGTCAGTAGCCGTTATTAGAAAAATAAAATTCTTTCATGTTTTTCCATCAATGACATGAGACTTGTGAATCAAATGGGCCACACTTTTGAAATAACCTAAATATCCATCAGATAAGAATTAAACACAATATGCTGTATCCATTTAATGGAACAGCATGCAGCTGTTCAAAGGGCTTCCTATCTATGGTGTGCGTGTGTGTACGTGTGTGTGTGCATGGTGTCAGTAAGGTAATTCAAGTAACACACAATAATCACTAGTACATGCTTACTGGGGATTTTTTTCTTTTTTCTTTTTTTTTTTTTTTTTGAGGAAGATTAGCCCTGAGCTACCTGCTGCCAATCCTCCTCTTTTTGCTGAGGAAGACTGGCCCTGAGCTAATATCCGTGTGCATCCTCCTCTACTTTATACGAGGGATGTCTGCTACAGCATGGCTTGCCAAGCGGTGCCATGTCCACATCCAGGATCCAAGCCAGTGAACCCCGGGCCGCCGAAGCGGAACATGTGCACCTAACTGCTGAGCCACCGGGCTGGCCCTTACTGGGGATTTTTAAAACTTAAATTCCGTGTTCTCATTTTAATTAGACAGTCAGTAACTCTGTGAGGTCAAGAAAACCTTTCTTCCACTGTCCTACTCTGATGTGGTCAACACTGGAGACTTAGAAACCACAGTCCCCTCTGCCTCCCACAGTTACCAGCATGGAAATATGACCACAATAAATCGGCAAGAGGGAATAAAAAGTGATTCACAAATCATTGCATACAATATAATCACACTTTTATAAAAGGATAAAAAAGTTTATCCCCATGTGTATAGAAAAATGTCCAGAAACACACACATTAAAGGGTCGAGAGGGTTGTTCTGGGTGGTGGGTGTAGACCTCCATTTACTTGCCATTATTTTACCAAAATGTATTAAGTTCTCACCCTGAATCTGAGACACTCTGCTAGACACCCACACTTTTCGGTTTTATCTAGTAATTTGCTCTGTGTGTCTTTCCTTATGATTAGCTTGTATTTTTTTAATCAGAGCAGGAAAATAGGGAGCTATCTCTTCATTGACAAACGAAGTACTTAGCACATAGTACTTAGCACCTGGTGGGTGCTAGGTAATGGTGGCCATTACTTTATCATTCTGTGAATCTTCATCTGCCATAACTTCTTGAGCAACCATTGTGACAACAGCAGCAATGACAGCAAGTATTTATATAGAGTGTTGATTACATGCTGCGCTGTTCTGATATCCATCGTATGTGGGCCTCACGAGAGCTATGAGGTGACTATTATTCCCATTTTACACATCAGAAAACGGAGGCAGAAGTACAGTGGCCGCACCATGGGCCGCCTCCCTCCACCCCCAGCCCAGCCTGGGACTCAGAGCAATTTTCTTCACCTTCTCTACCCCAGCACCTGCTCTGATGGGAACAACAGAAATAGATGCACATACACGCACATGCACACACACACACACCCAGAAATGGATGGGGTGGGGCTGGCCTGGGTTGTTGTTGGTGACTCAGTCGGTCAGAGGAAAAGGCAGCGTAATGCAGACAAATGCAAGATAATAAGTCTGGAGCCAATGAACCGAAAGATAGGGAGAGCACATCTTAATAAAGAGTCACAAGTCCCTCCAGCCTGGAAAGGGATTTAGAGGTTACTGTGGAAAAAAAAAAATCTTTTTGAAGTCGTCAGCATCTTGCACTGCCAGAGTAAACTTGGGAATCCGGGGGTCCCTGTGTCCACCCTGTGCTCTCCTCTTCCACGGAGGGAAGCCAGCAATGAGTGGGTCTGGTCCTTCCATCCTGTTGGGGCCGGGCCGGGAGCAGGAGGGTTCCTTTCTCCGCTGTGGGCAAATGCTGATACTGTGTGCAAAGTGGGATGCTGAGTTTGAATGATGGGAGTGTGTACATGGGCACAGTCACAAGGGCTGGGGTGGGGGAGAAGACGAGCTGCGGGCTCTCAGAGTAAGGGGACTCATGGTGGCTGGAGAATCTGGGAAGGAAGGTGAAACGGGAGTGACTTGCAGATGGTTGGGGTGAATGGATGCGTCTCAAGGGCTAAGACTGGAAGGACTCAGACAAACAGGACAGCTGACAGCCATAGGGAAGTCTACCGAGGCAGCAGTGTGTATTTCCATGCTTCGTTCCCAAGACGCACGATGCTTTAAGTTGCCATGTTGAGACAACCTGAGGTCCGGGGGAAAGGAGAGTCTGACGCCAAACACACCAGCTTTGGGTCGTATCCTTCCCGCTGAATTCCTGAGTCAATGGAATTGATGCCTTGCTGCTCAGAGCCTCAGTCCCCTCATCTCTAAAAAGGGGACCAGATTGGTGGCTGAGAGGAGATGATGTGTCTGCTCGAGCCAAGCCTTCCACTGGCCCCGCTGGACTTCGGACGCATGCAGGCATGACTGCTGAACTGGTGGGGAGGGCGGGTGGAAGATGACTCAAGGGCAGGATGGTGTAGAAAAGCTTCCCAGGAGGCAGGGCAAAAAGGGTCAGCTGCAGCAAATAATCCAGGGACAGCAGCTCTGTGCTTGGGGGGAGGAGAGATCTGAGCACAGTTTGATGGTCGTGGCTGAAACCACACCAGCGGGCATTTCTGAGCCCAAAGAGCAGACCGAGATAATATCAACAGCAATAACAACAGTTAGTTCACTCTTCACACTTTAAAGGTGGATATTATTATCCTCATTTTACAGATGAGGAAACTGAGGCACAGAGAGGTTAAGTAATTTACGTCGGGTCACCCACCCAGTAAGTGGCAGAGCTGGGATTCAAACCGAGGTCCCCTGGCTCCATTGCACATGCTCTTAACCACTGCACGTATATGGCTCCACTGTTAGAAATAAAACCTCGGTATCAAAATGAGACTGAGAAGCAAGAACAACTCTCTCCTAGACCACGAGCTAGCTTTGGCATCTAAAGGCTTAGGAGGGCAACCATCAGAGGGACTCTTTGGGGCCCAAAGGGGAGGCAGAGCCACCAGGGGAGGAGAACCCTACGGCAGGAAGGACTGGTGCCCAGCAGAGCAGCAGCGGCATGCATGAAAACTAAAGGAGGGAGTGCATCCTCGAGGAATCTTCAGAGACCACGGGGCGTCAGAGCTGCCTGGGGAGAAATTTGCATGAGGCCAAGACTGCCCAGGTAAGCACGTGGGGCCGGGGGTGCTGGGGTATTTGGATCGTCCAGACTGGCCAGCTTGCAAGAAACTGTAACTATTTCCGTCTTTTTCGTGCCTTGTTACAGAGGGGCAAGATAGAATCTTCTTGGAGAGGGAACAGGGCTGGGGAAGTCCATTTGCCTCTGATTTCAAGAATGCTTCTCTAAGGGAAAGGAGGGTTCAGGATGCTTCGAGCAGGGGAGAGATTTCAAGGTGACCTTGCGGAAGGAGCTGGCATTATGAAATGTTTTTGATCGAGTGGAACAAGATAAGCTGTTCATGTTGTGGAAAGGTTCAAAGCCCCGGACACCAGCTGAAATAAGAAAAATTCAATTTCTGGCATAAGATTGTGCTTTTTCTGCCTTCTAGAAGACAGACACATCCACCCCTCCCTCCTCCCCCTAAGGAAAGCAGAACGCTCCTAGGTGGTGATCCTGACATAAGCAGGGTTGTGAAGGCAAGGGTGCATGGCACAGATGACGCTGCCCGCAGGTATTTGGAAATAGGACTGCTGTTTCAGACTAGATTCTTCCATACCACCTCTCACGTGACTGGGACCGGGACCAGGCAGTGGCCCGGGGTTATTTCAATATCCTGTTTTCTTTTGTTCTCCCACAAAAGCGATACAGAAAACTCCTCCGTGTTTATCTAAAACAGCACTATCCAGTGGAACTTTCTGCCTGGATGTAAATGTTCTCTATCTGTGCTGCCCAATATGGCAGTCGCGAGCCACACGTGGCCACTGTGCACCGGAAGTGTGGCAAGTGCAACAGAGAAACTCAATTTAAAATTTTACTTCATTTTAATTGATTTAAATAGCCACATTTGGCCAGTGGTTACCTCATGGACAGCACAGCACTGAAAGATTCGGTGGATAAAGCATGATCCTCAGGGCCATCCAGAATGGGCTTGAATTCTGCCTCCACCATTTACTAGCCGTGCAACCTTGGGCAGGTGTCTTAACCTTTCTGACCCCCAGTCTCTTCACCTAAAAAATGGGGATGATGGTATCTACATTGCAGGATTCTTGTGGAAATGAGTTACAGATACAGAACATACGGCAGGCCCATATGCAATTAGTAAATTGCAGCTGTAGTAACTAAATAATAAGCATGTCTCGCAGCTTCAGTATTGGCTGGGATTTCTGAGCCATGGACACGGGCTCTCGCCGATGCTGATGGGGTCAAGTGAAATTGAGGAACAAGGGGGTTGATCTGTAGTTTCCTGTGGAAAAGGCATTAGAGTGGAGAGTGGGGAATGATGAGGATCCCGTGGGGACCAGTCAGCAGGACACGTTCAGACTCAGGGACCACCAGTGAGGCAGCAAGCGACCTGGGGCGCTGGTGGGCAGGCAGGACTGGGGAGGGCTGCCTCTCCCCATCCCCCTGCTCTGCTCAGCACTAATTACCATGCAGCACGGTGGGAAGAAGCCCCTCTCCTGGAGATGTCAGCGCCCAGAGAGGGCAAGGAGGAGCCAGCCGGTGCTGAGATGCAGAGGCAGCAAAGGGAGGGCAGACAGAGGACGCGAGATAAACATGAACACGGGGAAAGACAGGGAGACGGGGAACGAGACGGAAACAGACAGAGGCAGGGACATGAAGGAAGAAAGGAGACAGAAGGAAAGAATAAAGACGGACAGGTACCAGAGAGCCAGGGACGGGCAGAGAAAGAGACGGAAAGAGACAGAGACAGACAGACAGAGAGACAGGCAGAGCGAGATCCAGAGAGACAGAGAAAAACACAAGGAACTCACACACTCCTGAAGGAGAGATGGAGAGACAGGCTGGGAGAGACGGAGTGGACACAGAAAGAGAAATGAGCAGAAGGAGGGAAGAGAAAGTCGAGAGGCACAGCCAGGAGAGGCCTCTGTGGAGAGGCGGGGAAGATGCTGAGACCCCAGGAAGCAGTTCTACAGAGAAGCCCAAGAGGAGGGGAGCACAGGTTATCCCGGAGCGCCAGGGAGGGGACGGGCGGGCACCGGGGAGGGGGCACAGGGCAGGGGAAGAAGCCTGATGGGCTTCCCAGCAGAAGGCAGGTTGCCAATGAACTCCCTGGGTGGGTGGGTGCTCTCTGTTCCCCATCTTCCTCCCTTCCGGCCTCCTTACCATCAAAAGGTGGGCCAGGGGCAGCACAGGTCTCAGGCCCCTGCTCGCCCGCTCTCCCTCCCTCTGTCTTTCTCCGAGTCGTTAATCTTGGAGGACAGGTTGGTCTTTTATTAGCTATCTCCAAGGGTCAGCTTAGAAGGATCTGAGGAGAACCGGGTTCAGAATGTCATTCGTCATCGGAGGCCTGCCGGGCGGCCGCATCGATTCAGCCCCCTCCTGGCCTCCTATTAACGGAGGAGGCAAAAGCTGCTCTTAACCTTCCCCTCCCTGGAGTTTCCCCTCCCCTCTCCTTCCTGTTGACTCATCAGGGCTGCGCCGCAGGGAGACAGGCGGCCATGGGCGGATGGCCGGGCTGGGGGCAGGGACCGTCACTCCCGGGGAAAACTGGAGGGGTGCCCTGCTCCCTGGAACGCCTCACCCCCTAGACCAGCGGTTCTCAACCTCGGCTGCACGCTGGGCCTCTCCGGGGCGGTTTTGAGAAATGCAGATGCCTGGGCTCACCCACAGAGGTTCTGATGGAATTGCTCCGGGGTGAGGCTCGGGCATTGCATTCCTTAAAACTGTCCTTTGGGTGATTCTAAGGAGCAACCAGGACTGAGATCTGCTGAGCTAGATCCTCCTCTGCCTGCCTTCTTGTCATCATTCAAGTCTTAGACAAGGGACACCACCTCTGAGATGTCTTCCCTGATAACCCTCCCTCCAAACAACTGTCTGTGACAACACCCCATTCGTTTCCTACAGAGCACAAGTAGCTATCTACAGTAGCCATGAAGAGCCTGGACTCTCAAGCTGGAGCTTGTGGGTTCAGATCCCTGAGCTGCCCCCCAACACTTAAGAGAATTGGGGCTGGTCGTGTATTCACGTGCCTCCATTCCTCTCCTGTCCAATGGGAGCGATGACACTTACTCCCAAGAGCTCTGGCGAGGACTCATGAGCTCATGAACCTGCCGGGCAGAGGAGAGCAGGTGCTCGGCGCAGAGCGAGCCCTGCGTCGGTGTCTGCTACTGTTGTGACCTTGGTTTTGTTTCTCTCCCCCTTGAGTAGATGCTCCACGACAGACCCAGGTCCCGATGGTCTTCGTCAGCATCCCCATTTTACAGATGAGGCAACTGAGGCCTGGAAAAAGTAAGAAACTTCCCCGGGGGCCTAGCTTTATCTGGGATTGTTGCCCCCGGTGCTCTGGAGCTAGTGAGAGTGGGCAGTCTGTGCAGGAAGCTGGTAGGCTGCTCCACGCTGTGCTGTGGAGTCCCGGCAGACGTGAGCCCGGGAGAGGGTGTTCCAGCCAGAGGAGCAGCGGTGCAGGGGCAGGAAGGAGCGGGGGCTTCTGGGGCAGGTACATCGTTCCGGGAGGTGTGGGCTGATGCAGGGGAGCGGGGAGAGGTAAGGGGGGAAGGGGAAACAGGGCCGGACGGAGGGCTCTGGAGGGAATGTAAAAATTGAGGTTTGCTTCAGGATTTCATTCTCTGTCCACACAGAGATGCAGAGTGGCTAGAACACAGGACCCTGATGTCCCGTCCCTGGGTCCCGGCCATGGACCGAGCTCTTGCTCTGTGAAGCCACAGGCAATTATGACCCCGTGTCTGGAGTGGGTTGGGTGAGAGGGTTCTGGGGTGAGACCCCTCTAATCTGGATTAGAAGCCCAACTCCCCCACCCTCCCGCTGTGTGACCTCGGGCATGTTCCGAACCCTGAGTCAGCCGTGCTTTCCTCCTCTGTAGATGGAGGTGACGGAACCCCCCTCAGAGGGCTTGGTGAGGACCCGCTGGGATGAGGCAGGAGAACCTCGGTGCCCGCTGCTGCCTCAGTGAAGTACACACTTGCTACCGTTGTTCACGCTGACGATCGCCTCCTGGGCAGTGGTGGTGCAGAGAAGAACCAGAGCAGCTGGCAACTCTTCCTCTTGGGGAAAGGAAGGAAGGAGAGGAGGGAGGGACAGATGAAAACATCCTGGTTTCCCCTGGACTGAGGGGTTTCCTCGTATATGTGACTTTCAGTGGTAGAACCAGGAACGTCCCAGGCAAATGGGGCTGATTAGTCACCCTAAAGAAAGGTCTAATGGAGCACTATTTAATTCTTCAAAGAAAAAATTAGTCAAAAAGAAAACAAAGAAATAGATTCATGCTGCAGCAAGACTGACGGAGGTTAGATCTCACACAGGACTTCCTGGCTGCTAAACAAAAGGCAAGGTTTGGGCAGGTCCTTTAGTGACACAGAAGGAAGCTCAGAGCCCAGGAGGGAGCCAGGAGCAATTCTGAGCATCCCTCTTGGGCTGCTGGTTGCTCCCTGTGACAGATTCAGCTGGGTCTCTCCTCACCTGTGACCATCATTCGTGACAGAGCCAGCAGCACATTTCCAAATTCCAGACATCAGAGGCGTATGGAGGATGCTCAGCCCCATTCTGACCGAGCAGTCGAGGTGAAGGCCTCTGCTTGGTGGCACCCAGCCTAATCTCAGAGACAGTGTTCTGATAGAGAGACTCATGATGGCCATCTGGGCCGCAGACACAGGGCCTTAACTTCCAATTCTGAGAGGTCTGGGGCATGCGCCTCTTCCCTGCCAAATCGTGTTAGGTCTTGGATCCAACAGATTTACAGCATATTAACTGCAAATGAATGTCACGGCAGATCTCTGTGCTTCAGAGGAAACGAAGGCAGTTCTGAAGAGGAGGCTGCAGGACTCAGGCGGTCCTGGACCATTTGCTAACCTGCTGAGACACACAGGGTGGGGCGGGGGCAAGGACGACCCTGCAGCCACTGTCTACAGAAGGTGCTGAAACGTGCAGGGGTGAGTAACGGGTGCAGCAAGCTAGAGCATTTCAACAAAACAGCCGAGCATTCTGGGCTCCCCGCTCAAGCAGAGAAGGCTGGGAGGTGTCAGTGCTCCAGGAAGGAGCCGATGTCACAGCTCCACAGCCTGCACACATTTCCTCGTCTGCGGGACCACTGTGGTCCAGCGTGTTCCTGATGTGCAGCGTGAGGGCCATGAGGTGGTATATGAGGGACTTCAGGGGCCGGGTCGCACAGCGCTGCAGCCTCTCCATCTAACTTCACGCAGCAGGCAGGGCTGTTAAGAGCGCAACTTCTGTTTTATTTTCCTCAACTTGACACTATGGAAATTTTCAAATATTCAGAAAATTGTCAAAGTAATGCAATAAAGACCACCTAGATTCAACAGCTAATACTTTGTGGTGATCTGTCGTCTATCTGTTTGTTCATCCGTCTGTCTGTCTGTTTATCTATATGTATGTGTGTGTATTTTTTCTGAACTATTTAAAGTCACAGAGATGGTGGCTTCACCACTAAATGGTTCAGTCTGAGAGCAAGGCATTCCCTTACACAAGCACGGCGCCATTATTATACCTAAGAAAATGAACAAGGATTCCAGAACATCTAACATCCAAGTTCAAATTTCCGTATTTGTCCTGACTGCGTTTTAAAAATTTTAAACCACCGTCCAAGCAAGATCCATGCACTATATTTGTTTATTGTCTTTGTTTCGTCTTTTAACCTCAACACCCCCCACCCCAAACACACACACACGTACACACACAGATTCTTAAGACATTGACATTTTGTAGAGTCTGGACGAGTCGTCTTGTAGAATGTCCCACGTTCTGGATTTGTCTGATTGCTTTCCCATGTTGTCATGTGTCTTGTGCCTCTGTCCCCTATATTTTCCATAAACTGGAATTTGGGTCTAAATTAGATTCTAGTTAATTCAAATTAGACTCATGTTTTACGTTGTCGGCAAGGATCCCTTACAGATGATGCTCTGTATTTCAAATTGCACCACCTTAGGAGGTGTGCAATATGAGCGTGCCCCAAGATCAACGGAGAGAAGCTTGTCACTTGGTTAAGGTGGTGACACCAGACCGCCCCCTGTGGAGGCACGCTTCACCCTCTCTGCTTTAGAAAGACATC